>NC_135214.1:33067132-33274041 GCF_052324685.1 Brachyhypopomus gauderio | reverse complement strand
CAAACACGCGCATATATTTACACAAATGCAGGTTTTACCTGTAATAAGGTCGCAGTTCAGTTCAGATTCTTGACATGCTTTGCTTGCGTAAGGTGTCGTTTTGGTGCAGTTTTACTGGAGTGCAATCTTAGTCTGTCCACTTAACATGGAGCGGTTTCGACTAAATGACTGCTCTGGCTGACAGACCTAAAATCTCATCAGAGCACTTTAGCCTCTCACCAAAGCTTACAAGCACTATGACTATAACCCACACACATGCTGGGTGAAGGAAGGGTGTATTCCTACAAACACAGAGGCAGAAATCACTTTTTTTGTGCATGGGTGTGTGTGTGTGTGTGTGTGTGTGTGTGTGTGTGTGCGTGTGTGTTAATGAGACAGTCAAGCACCGCATACATATTCTCATAATTTAACACTAAGTTAAAGAGCCTTACTAAAACTTCATTCTCTTTGCTGAAAAGGGAAAAGGGACCAAAGTAACTCTACAATCTGGCCGTTTAAAACAGTTATTAAGAAAACTGATTTACACCACTAATTAATCTTCTCTGAACAGTAGAAGGGCCAACAGAGGTGTGATGACAGGAGATGTTTATATCTGTAACAGAAGCAATGGAGCAGTGATGGATCACTGGAAGCTCCTACTCTCCAGATTGGCTTTGGGAGGACGACACACTCAAGGGCACCATAATTCACCCTGATCAGCATGGATAAAGGACCAATCAGATTGTTCCAAATAAAAAAAAAAGGAACCATAAGGAACCACATTCATCCAGAAGCTCTGACAACCAGCCCACGGATGTCCTGACCCCATGTGTTCTAATAGCTTTAATCAACCTGTGCCAAAAATCCAAGCAGCGATGAGTGGAAATGGGAGATCTCCAGGCGCACAGAGTCATCGTGTCTGTTCATGAGACGCCTCTCAGCCGCGAGGCCCGCTGCTGTCCTGAGCAGCTGCTGATTGCAGGGTTGTGAAGCTTATTGGTATTCATCAGATTTTACAATCGCCCTCTACTCTCTCTCCCCCTCTCTCTCTCTCTCTCTCTCTCTCTCTCTCTCTCTCTCTCTCTCTCTCTCTCTCCCTCATCACTCTATCACTTTTTTGTACATCTCCTCTCCTTTCTCTCTCCCTCACTGTGTCCTCTGCACTAACACCCACTCTCTGCACGCTCTGTCCATCTCTCTCCCTCCCTCTCTCTCTCTCTCCCTCTCACTGCCCCCCCCTCTCTCTTTCTCTCTCTCTCGTTAGTTAGCCGATGCACAGATACACCAGCACATACAGTGATGATGACTGCTGCGGTCTGGTCAGCATTTCACTTACAGCGACGTAATTAAAAGAAACTTTCAGTGACCTGCTGCCGAACAGTTCTGCAGAAGATTTCTTCTGCGAGTCTTGGCGAGAAAATGGTTGTTTTTTGAGGGCCGCTCGAGCAGATATAGTTCTGTCTTTGAAATATATCATGCAGCCGAGACTATTTATATGTCGTACATTTTGACAAGCTTTTTATTGTTGTAAAAATACAGAAATCCTGATGGGATCATTAATGTGGACACAGAGAAGCAGGGACGTGCCCGCTTGCGCTACAAAGTTGGAACGCAATGACAGGAACTCCTGCCGAGGCAGCAGCGTGTGAGCAGATCCAGCCGGGCGAGGCCGAGAGGTTGTGGGGCAGGTTCATCTGAATGAGACGTAATGGCATTTTCCAGCCAGGAGCTTTTCTGAGGAGGCTATTAAAATAGTTTTAACCTCAGCAGTGATGGGGGCAGCTTGTTGAGAGGAAAGTGAGACCCCAGCAGACATAATTATGGTGAAAACAAGAGGGAGCAGGACCATCTGAAGGTCACCTCCCTCTTCCTCTTTCTTTCTACATCGCACAATCATGTCTGTTCCTAAGTCTGAGACAGAGTAAACCTCTCAATAATGTCCTGAGGAAGCCCTTTCAGCATTCAGGATTTATATAAGAGCATTAAATGCATCCGAACCCCTCTGAGGACACCACTCTCCACCCCCTCCACCCCCTCCTCCACCCCCTCCACCCCCTCCACCCCCTCATCCACCCCCTCCACCACTCTCCACCCCCTCCACCCCCTCCACCCTCTCCACCCTCTCCACCCCCTCCACCCTCTCCACCCTCTCCACCCTCTCCACCCCCTCCACCCTCTCCACCCCCCTCCACCCCCTCCACCCCCTCCACCCCCTCCACCCTCTCCACCCTCTCCACCCCCTCCACCCTCTCCACCCCCTCCACCCTCTCCACCCCCTCCACCCCCTCCACCCCCTCCACCCTCTCCACCCCCTCCACCCTCTCCACCCCCTCCACCCTCTCCACCCCTCATCCCACGTTTGCCTCCTTCAGGTTCAGTTTGCTCCAAACACACAAACACACTGAAGTGTGGAAACATGCAGACGAGATAACACACACTCGTGCACAGGAATTCCCAGGACACACACACACACACACACACACACACACACACACACACACACACACACACACACACACACACACACACAGGCTCTGTGGTTTGTGTATGTGTTTGCCTGGGAACTATGTGGCCTCAGATATCAGATGCCTCCCATGATTCAACGGGTACCAGATAAATGGGCCAGGAGAGATAAGCTTTGAAACCTTAAAGTCTCACAGTGGAGAGAGAGAGAGAGAGAGAGAGAGAGAGAGAGAGAGAGAGAGAGAGAGAGAGAGAGAGAGAGAGAGAGAGAAAGAGGAGGGGAGAGAGATAGAGAGGCTGACAGGTTAGGGAGTGATGTGCCCAGAGCTATGACAGCCAGTCTATCAGAGAAGGCGGAGTTAATTGAAGCAACATAAGGACTTCCTGTCTGAGCAGCTGAGAGACAGTTCTCTTTTCAGATGATTGGAATCTACATGCACCAGGCCAGAGAGCACTGGGTTCCACACACACACACACACACACACACACACACACACACACACGCACACACACACACACACACGCGCGCAGATAAAGTCACGTGTGCATACATGCAAACACACACGCGTGCGGATGATGTATATCGGTAAATACACAATGTAAATATATAATGTTAAAGGCGTGTGTCATTCTTGGCACGTCTGCCGTGCTCCGCGTGAGCACTCACAGGTTTGGTGTGCTAGCAGCACTTAGCATGGCGCAACATCCACGGAGCTCCTTGGATTTGCCACGATTAGCATGGACAGGCGAGCTAGTGATGTGAGCATATGCTCAGAGCTGGGAGGGACGATCCCATGGGTCTGCAGATAGACCGGTTAATAGACAGCACAGCTGGGGGGGGCATAGATAATAAGATAGAGGAACTGTTCTGAAGAGCGTGTGGGGTGTGGGCTTGTGCCACAGATGGTAGTTTCTCTCCTCTTCCTCTTCACGGTGAAGATCAGAAGTGCTTACGTTCGGGGTGGTGGGGGATGTGGGTGGAGGTGGTGGTGGTGGTGCGGGCGCAGGAGAACTGCAGACTTTAATGCCTTCCCGGCACTAAACCACCTGTGTCACCTTTTCAAGTTATTATCAAGTCCTTTGCAAGTTGAATCAGGTGTGCTGTAGCAGTGGAAACCCCCAGGACTGTGGCTGGAACCCAGGACTGTGGCTGAGGACTTGTGGCTGAAATCCAGGAAACCTGTTCTATACTAATGGAAACACTTGGAGACTTAAGCTGTGCTCTCGGGAGCACTCGGATCACCTCAGCGAACACAGGAAGGACATATCGCTCACTGGATGCTCACTCTTAATTACATCTTAATACTTCAGCTCTTTAGGAAAAACATGCTTACTTAGGAGTGAACTGTCAAACTGTCATTAGTGTCTAAGTATTCGATCTATCTGCTCACAATCCTGAGAATCAGAAATCCTTCACGTCACCATGTACTCTCATCTACCCACAGGCCTGTTGGCACTGTTTGGCAATCAATGGCCACTTGGCAGTCTGTTTGGCACTTGACAATCAATTATGTTACCAGTCAATTCATAAAAAGATGCAATATCAGCTAAGCGTCTGTAATATCTCTGTCTCTCCTCTGGAACTCTCCACCCATGGTGGTGGTGCTGTGTTTGCCATCAGCACTACACCTTCTCCATCTCCACTCCAGCACAGACAGTGCGGACTGCATGCACTTATGTGAAGGCTGAAAGAAAGCAATTACACTTCAACATACGGCCTTAGGATTCTCCACCCTTGTGTGTGTGAAAGAGAGAGAGAACGCAGGGAGGCACCCAGCGTAATCTGAAGTGTACCAGGTCTGCACAAGATGCCAATGAGATGCAGGTTTTCATGTGGTACAATAACCACTGCCTCAAAACCATTTCAAGTTTGCTCCAAAACCTCCTCCGCTGCCTGCAACACCTTCGTTAGCTCCAGTGACATGACGTCTGCCGCTGCCGACCTGACCCCTGACCCCTGACCCCTGACCCCGTTCACCATTAAGATCATTAAGAAACTTGTGCTGTGTTTTTTGTGGGGGAAGAAATTAATTCCTGCTCACTTGCTATATATAATGACGATGAAATACGTGTGCGTGGAATGTAGACACACCTTATATTTTATTCATATGTGATTTCGGCAATGGTGTATAGCGTGCACAGAAATGCAAACGGACTAAGGAGGAACTGCTATTTACCCACTCTGTCTCAGACCATCACTATCCCTACCACACATATATTACACGCACACAAACACACACACACGGAGCCCCTCATGCCACCTCCTGTTCCACACGCACAAACACACACGCCCCTGCACACCTACGCACGATGGTGGTGTGGCGGCGGTGGGCAGTAGGGGTCTGGAGAGCTGGCGGCTCAGACAGCGCTGTGACATTTGTAAATGCATCGTTAAATAAACTGGCACCGGCGGTGTGATTGCAACTCATCCATCTGGCCACTCGCAGGCCTCTAGCCAAGCTCCTTTTGATATCCTGTCCTCCCTGTGACGGATGGCGGGACACTGTGGGAGAGCCATCCGAGAAGGATTTAGAGCCACCGCGAGACTCGTGCGCCGCCACGTTATTGCACGGCCGGAAGAGAGTCACACGTGAGTGTGCATGAGATTACCGACACGGATAACGGACAACTGGCATTTACGTCTTCGGATTGACTTCTTCTGTTATTGCTGGATCTATAGTCCCAAAAGGGAGTGGCCAACATTTCTAACTCCTGTACCTTCCCACAACCAGCACTCAGAGGTCTACATTCATGTTCCTGTAAGGGAACCCCACACATTAATGCAGACAAAAAAAGCCTGTCAGAGACCCAGATGCTATTATATATATCATATATGTCTACATGACTAACCCCTACTAAAGCCTCTACCCAAGAGAACCTTTCAAACATCTCCGTTCCTGAATCCCTCAAAAGATCATGCAGTAAGCTGCTAGATGGGACACAACACAACCCGAGCTGGTCTCACACACAGGGCCTGTCTCTCTTTGAATGTCAGTATCTCAGTTCTCCCTCCAGTGAATTGCACAGATACGTTTTTATCCAAAATGAGTTTTGAGATTCTATCCATGGCTGTATATAGGGTCTTCTTTCGGTTTTTCAAAGTATTTTTATTCTGGCACTCCCAGATTTAAAAAGCCTTTTCTATTGTATGGTATTTCAGCTAGAGAACATTTCCATATTTAAGATATTTTCTACCTAAAAACGCTACAGGGAATAAAGGCTATTGAAAGTTCACTGTAGGACTGCTTGGACTTCCCCTTTTTAAAACATTGATTTTGAGCCACTATTCATAGCTGTCAAGAAAAATAGACACACAGACACGGGGGGGTGAAAGAGAGGGAGGAGAGAAAAAAGTGAAAGACAGAAAGGTGAGAGGAGAATCATGAAAGAGGAGTGGGTTAAAGAGAAAGAGAAAGACAGCAGGTTGGAGAGAAATAGACCCAGTGGTTCTGACTACATTTTCCTGCTAATTTGTGCATAAGTTTAAATAAACACCCTCAACAGGGCAATGTTGCCTGTGGGCGTGTATACCAACAGGCACGTCACCCTATCATCTCCTATCATGCTCAGGAATCATGTGGGATGATCCTGAGCTTCAGATATAGCACAAGGACAACATTTCAGCAAATATTACAAAAGGCCAATGTCTGTCAAACTGTATAGATCTGTTACTTTGCATAGGAGAGGTTTTTAATTAAGGATTTTGTCAGTGAGTTGTAATCTTGCAAATCTCTCGTCTATGGCTTCTTTGTTACACATACCTTTGTTGATTAAAATACTCTGTGCATTATAAAGGTGATGCCATAACCATTGTGCTGTTATGACTGATGACAGTTTTAGCCATAATTAAATCAAGAGGAAAAAGCATGAATAACCACATACATGCATACACACACAGACACACACACACACACACACACACACACACACACACACACACACACACACACACACACACACACACACACACACACACACACACACACACACGCATACAAACATAAACACACACATACATACAAACACAGACGGATAAGCACTTCCGTAACCATGGAGCTATGGTGCGACGGCCATGGTCAAACTCTTATGCACTTGTCATGCAATATCATGGAGCAATTGATTCACCACAAAGTCGAACTCTGACCTGTGACTACAGCAGTGTCATGGCTACAGCAGTGTCATGGCTACAGCAGTGTCATGGCTAGCTGTATTTCACACTCAGCTGTCTAATCCAGTCAGAGACTGGGATTCACTTGTAGCACAAACAGAGTGGAACAAGTCTACTGTTTTTAGTCCTGGAGCAGTTTTCTCATATTTGTGATTCATGTCATCACTGATTCTGTTTTCATCCACAGAGACAAAGCGCAGCTATATTTTACAGAATATAGTTTTTACAGAATTCCAACCCCTCACCCCAAAACAAGTAGTGTGGGAATAGTGTGAGAATAGTGAGGGAATAGTGTGAGAATAGTGTGGGAATAGTATGAGAATAGTGTGGGAATAGTATGAGAATAGTGTGAGAATAGTGTGGGAATAGTGTGGGAATAGTGTGAGAATAGTGTGGGAATAGTGTGAGAATAGTGTGGGAATAGTGTGAGAATAGTGTGGGAATACTGAGGGAATAGTGTGAGAATAGTGTGGGAATAGTGAGGGAATAGTGTGAGAGTAGTATGGGAATAGTGTGAGAGTAGTGTGTGAATAGTGTGTGAATAGTGAAGGAATAGTGTGGGAGTAGTGTGGGAATAGTGTGAGAATAGTGTGAGAATAGTGTGGGAATAGTGAGGGAATAGTGTGAGAATAGTGTGAGTAGTGTGTGAATAGTGTGAGAGTAGTATGGGAATAGTGTGAGAATAGTGAGGGAATAGTGTGAGAGTAGTATGGGAATAGTGTGAGAATAGTGTGGGAGTAGTGTGTGAATAGTCTGAGAGTAGTATGGGAATAGTGTGAGAATAGTGTGAGAATAGTGTGGGAATAGTGAGGGAATAGTGTGAGAGTAGTATGGGAATAGTGTGAGAATAGTGTGAGAATAGTGTGGGAATAGTGAGGGAATAGTGTGAGAGTAGTATGGGAATAGTGTGAGAATAGTGTGAGAATAGTGTGGGAATAGTGAGGGAATAGTGTGAGAGTAGTGTGGGAATAGTGTGAGAGTAGTGAAGGAATAGTGTGAGAGTAGTATGGGAATAGTGTGAGAATAGTGTGGGAATAGTGAGGGAATAGTGTGAGAGTAGTATGGGAATAGTGTGGGAGTAGTGTGTGAATAGTGTGTGAATAGTGAAGGAATAGTGTGAGAGTAGTATGGGAGTAGTGTGGGAATAGTGTGAGAAAAGCTTGGGCAGTGTCTGACCTCGGCCCCCGGGGCAGTCGCCCCATTCGCTCGGTGACATTTGCAGGGAGAGCGAGTGTCACTTCAGGCCAGCGAGTGCTCTTCAGAAGGGCTTCACTGCGGGCGTGAGCACAGGGCGTGCGTGCGTGCATTTGTTGACAACACGCAGCCGAGGAGGAACGTGGGACGTGCTTAGAGACACAACCATCAGAAAGGGCTTTGACTTCAAGTCTCCAAGGGTGTGTGTGCTGGACATCAGATAAACAATGTGGTGTGAGATGATTCCTTGGGTGTGTCAAGGGCAGGGCCGGAGTGGGACACTTTTTCAGCACGGGAGTTTCATGCCCAAATCCGGCCCAAAATTATTTTTCCCTCCCAATCGGCCCAAACTAGAGACTGACATGAGCCGGCCCATCGGGAATCCTCCCGAATCTCCCGATTAGCCACTCCGGCTCTGGTCAAGGGCCTGGTGGAGCCTTTTTGGGCAATAGAGGAGGGAACATCTGATCTGTTGCACCATGTTGGGAAGACGCCCCAGAGCTCCTGAATGTCCAGCCTCTCACGGTGGTCATGCCCACCCCGCTAATCTGTGTAAGGTCCACATTATCATCAGCGGGCTACTGCCATGCCAACAGGTTAACACAGACACGCTTTGCATCAGAATACTGATATGTCCTGGCAGGCTGTTTATTAAGCCACACACAGATCCGCACGCATTTACAGAGAACTCACACAACGATGCATGTCTAAATGTGATCCTATGTATGCGCACAAGCACACACACACTAACAAATCACTCAAAGCCTTTATTGCGGTCGTATTTGGATGTGTGAGGCGCTGTGAGAGCGGATTGGGAATTTTGAGTCGTATACTACAAGCAATCTGACATTCAGCACGAGGTTTTGCAAAGCAGGTGCAAATTTTGCCCTCAATATTCTGCACTGCATTTCCATATCAATACTACAAGGTCATGGGGTCTCTCAGAAGAATTCACTGCTGTCCTTATTGTGATTTTGCCCCTTGTGTGTTAAGACATGGCCCAAAAGCCAAGCTGAGATATATTTTATCTCATTTAAATATAACGAATAAAAAGTTATAAGGCTAGCATATTGCAAGAGTAATTTTTCAAGAAATATAGGAAACCAGTTTCTGGCTAAAACCAAATGACAGTTATTCCTAACGAGGTAGCTGAAGGGACCGCTCGCGATCTACTTGCCTTCTTTAAGGAGGTGCGTGTATATGAGCCACAGCACGAGCAGACAGCAGAGAGACGCGCCTCCGCCGGCACACAGTGCCCGCATCCCCGTCTGCATGGTTCACCCGTCCCGTGAAGAATAATCCCAGCTTCCACTTTAACGCAAGTTCAGCGCGTGCCCTGTAACTTCCATGGATTTGTGGAGAGTAGGTCCAGGTGGAGAAAAGCGCTACAAGAGGGTTAACACCGGTATTTGGGTCACGCAATACCAGTGATGTCCCCTTTACACATTTTAACCGGACCGGAAACAAAAAACTGTTGGAAAAGCCTCAGTTTAAAACAGCCATGTTACAAAGACCCTAATTCACCACTATCATCACGCACCAACCGTGTGGGTTTATGATGCACGTGCACCTTGAAGTTCACCGCAGTCAAGTGTCAATATCCACATTGATTAAGAATCAAACACGCAGGTTCCTAGTTGGCTTTAATGCTTCGGTGCTGATATGTCCAGATTGCACGACTTGGTGCTGGAGACAAGGCGGCGCGCGCGGTGCGGGGGTGAAGGCTGTTTGCAGGCAGTCGGTGTTACTACGCTGTCTCCAGTACACCACACTCCTATAATCCTACAGCTCATCTCATACCGAAGAGGTTCGCCCTGTGGAGACAGATAACAGTTTGTTGAGTAATAAGATGAGACGGTCTGGATCGAAGCATCTGAGGTACATTTTCATAATGCACCACGACCATATCAGAACTTGTCCAAATATGTTAGTGATGTTAACGCAACTGTTAGTACCATTGCACCACAGAACATTCTCAGCAAAATACTCGGATCAAGTCAGCATATCAGCACACACACCATTGAAGGTGACTTGCGGTTTTCAAACTGAGTGATAAACAA
This sequence comes from Brachyhypopomus gauderio, assembly GCF_052324685.1. Classification (NCBI taxonomy): domain Eukaryota; kingdom Metazoa; phylum Chordata; class Actinopteri; order Gymnotiformes; family Hypopomidae; genus Brachyhypopomus; species Brachyhypopomus gauderio. Next base: position 33,264,177 of record NC_135214.1, on the reverse strand, counting down.
AGATCGAAGCAAAATAATAATAATAAACAAGTTTATAAGCTACAGTTGTAATTGTGAAATAAGGCTCTAATCGAGTACACCCTGTAATACGCTACGGATTCAAATTCAGAACTTTCGGAATGCAACGGGCTTTTAAATTCCTGCGATTTCAGCGTTAGACGAGCCCAAACCTCTCAGTGCTTATAGCAAAGCGACGCTACAGAGTATGTAAGATGAAGAGAGCGAAGATTAGTCTATAAATCACACGCGTTGTCTCTGCACCTGCCGAGTTATGCGGCTGGTGCCCCGCAGTGCTGGGCACACCAAGGCTCGTAGAGGGAACATCTCCCTGGACCCACTTCCCCTCCCTAAACGCCTGCTCTGCGTCCGTAGTCACGGAGTAGATATGTGGCTCCATAATAAAGGAGCATTTGCTTGTTTTTGTGGTAGGTCAGCCCAGAATAAAAACTCTACAATGCTCTAAAACTTAAAGGTTACGCAGCGTCTTTACTGAACGCAACAGGAACATGTTGTTCAGGAATAATTTTGCAGAATAAGATGCGCTAATGTTATACTTTTGCAAGGTATTAACTTTTATCAAATAAAAACGGATCACTTACCAAGATAACAACGTCTCCCTTGGAATAGTAGAGGCAATAACGCAGTAACGGTATAAAGGATAACAGTTTAGTCACCAGGCAGTGAAGTCGACAGTTAACTGATCTTTGAATTTCCCCGTTCGCAAATTCTGCTCTCTCTCTCTCTCTCTCTCTCTCTCTCTCTCTCTCTCTCTCTCTCTCTCTCTCTCCCCCCCCCCCTCTCTAAACCTGCACGTCATTGGTTCATACGTTGACAGCAATGGTTTCAGTGCCTGGGTGCTCTGAAATCTACTATTTGTTTTATTGCATATTAATCGGCATGATCGATGTCGTTATAGATCGGCATCAGGTTGATTTAAAGTGATTCATAATGTCCATGATAGTTTCTTGTTATTAATAAGTTTGATGTCTCAGTGAACGGACGAGGTAGCTGTCTCGCCTCATAAAAAGAGATCATCTCTAAAATCAAGCGCATTAAAACATTTTCATACCGAGTCAGATTTTATCTCTATCGACTGATCAGTCGGTCGATCTGCCCGTAAATCTAGTCCACTAGCTCCGTTCAGGAATCAAGAAACAACATATGATGCGGTCATTATAACCTTCTATCTCAGCCAAGCCTGTGGACTTACAAAAGTGCATTGTTGTCTTCATGGAAATAATCCTGTTTATAAATTAGTAAGGGCAGGTTTAGGAATTGACTGAGTGTGCAAGGATTGTTCAAACGCAGGAGATGGACCTTCAGGTTCTGTATAAAGACAGCAGGGATGCACTGTGCCGACATGCAGGAGAAGGTCACTGCAACAGAGAGTTGGTGCAGAAGAGACTCTACTGCCACGTCTACTCACGTCTCCCCAGCTGCTGTTCATGGGTTGGGGCATCAAAGCTGATATGGTGTGAGGTGAGACCGCTTCGTTCAGGAAGGACAGGTGCGGCCTATTTGGTCCATTTTTGGCTTTGCAGGAAAACACCGGGGGCTTTTCGATCCGCTGCAGGCAGCCACGGAAGGGAATGTGTGTGATGTGTGTGAACTTGGGAAGATTGAATATGAGTCATGCCGCTGCATCTTGGAGCAGCTGCGAGTGTGTGGTGGTGTGTGCAGGGAGGCCTACAGAGTGTGAGCGGCACAGGCCCGGGCTGGAGATGACCAGAGACAGAACACACGGCTGAGCTGGAGCCGAACCCTCCTGGTGATATGGGGGGAGTCATGAGGGGTCAGGCTATGTTTCTTGGGCAGGCAAGATCAGGGAATCCTCCCAGACGACCAGATCATGCAACGGACAGGAATAAATAACAGCAAAGAGTACCCAGTTTAACTCAGTAATCAAATAAGCACTAATATTACAGTAGCAGAGCTGTGCTGACAGACAGTAAGCTCTCAGGATCACAGTGCAACAGTTCTACTGTTGTATATGCACAATGGAAAATGGGTCTTTTCTCACAGTAAAACATTTTTAGTGCAATTTGCCAAAACGACTGATTGAACATTACATTGTCTAATCTAAATAACCATTCAGTAAGACAAGTTACATTTACACAGAGCCACAACATACAAAATGATGGAAACAACAGCAAGGCTTCATCAGAAACAGTCAGAGTCATCTGGTGTTACAGTCAGAGTCATCTGGTGTTACAGTCGGAGTCATCTGGTGTTGTGTGGGGCATCCCCAGACGTCTGCAGTGAGTGGGGAGCACAACCCAGCCAGTGCTGCGCGGGTCGCAAATGAATTGGCTCTTGGAACTGACTTTTTAATATGAACGATGAAAGCTGACTTGCAAAAATAAATTCTTTGACAAATGAAATACTTGGGTCGATCTCTTGGGTCGAGCCTCGGGTGAAATGTCGTATCCACATCTGACCTTAGATTTAGTTCCGAACCTTGTAAATTAAATTTGGCAAGTTTGAGGAAAAACAGACATTGCAAGTAGTAAATAAATAAATAAATATAAGAGGTTGCTAGGAAGTTGGAAGTCGCTTCTGATTGGTCAACCAATACGACTCAATGAAGCAGTGTCACAGTGCATATCATTAACAGGAAGTTCGGTACCTCCGGGTTGCACACGGCCCAACAGAAACAGAAGTAGACTATTATATTGTCACAAGGAAAATAGTGTTTTATTTGTTTGCTTAAATTAACATAAGCGTGAATAACAGGGAATGCACCAAATTTGTCACATTTGATAATCGTTCAGTTGGGCTAGGGAATATTGAGGGAGGAGTAAATTTAATTTGCAGAATAGTCCTCACAAGTATGACAGACTAGGCAGAACCTTACAAAGCAAACAATTTAATTCATACAACCTATCATAAATGAGGTGTGGTTCACAGAGACCTCCCAAAAGCCTCTAGGTCTGGTGTAGGCCGATGGCTCTAGTCTGATTAAGTCTAGTTTTAAAGCACATCACCAGTGCTGAAATGTGGGAACATTATTCTTCCTCTGTGCCTTCTGTTTATAAGAATACAGCAACGCTCCTCAACCAGACGGACATGCTGCATAGAGGTTTAAAAGCCCAAAGGTTCACCACGAACCCAGAATTCAAGCGAAAGGAGTTGATCCAGAGGCTCCAGACCAAGTGTGTAGACCATCTGTGCAGCCGATAAAGTTGCTGTTTGTGGACCACACTGTCAGATTTAGCACCCCACAGATGCCACTCCATCTTCTAAATGTCCATCGTTAAAAACTCCCCATTCGTGCCACATCATATCAATAATTCAACACTTGACCCCGTGAACTTGGATGGGTGGTCTTGCCTTTGCAATAACTACTGTTGGGGGGGATGGTGGTTCTGACAAACCTAATTTTCAGGTGATAGAGATAAATCAGTTTCCCTGAACAATGTTGGCCTAGCAGGTCAAATGTCACAACTCTGTCAGTATGAGCGAGTATGAACAGAGAGGAAGTCCTTTGGCACGGAAGCCTAACTGATGACATGATGTCCATGCCATAAATTCCCCTGTAACCCAGCATTCTTCATTTTAATGGCATAAGATAAGACAGGTGCATTCTTCATCCCAGTCACTAGTGCACTAGTTGGTAAGATCACCATCTTTTAGCGAATTCCTGTCATCATATCTACACGTGCTTTCACCACTGCCCATACATTCACAGTCCTGTGACGGTTTGTTTTAGCATGTGGGAATGTCCTACAATAGTACACAAAGTAGAAAGAGTGCTTGCATGACATAAAGTTGGTCATTTCGTCATGACACTTTTGTAACACACCTTAAAGCAAATTATATATTATTAGCATATAACAATATTACCATAGAATCATATGTATAAAACAATAAAAACTTTATAAAAGTCCACAATTACTATAATTTATACATATAAAACTATACATAGAAACAAATGAACGGTAAGACTGAAATCTGGAAATGTGTTCAACAGCCAGGGTGCCGTCCCCGTCCAGAGCTTCCTGCTTCCTCTGGGAACTGGGCCAAAATATAGGCCACACTATACTGAAAATCAGGACTCAGAGCTCCAGAAATACATTTATCCTCAATTATTTCTATTAAACAGGAGCAATAAAATAAACCACACTCTCTCTCTCTCTCTCTCTCTCTCTCTCTCTCTCTCACACACACACACACACACACACACACACACACACACACACACACACACACACACACACACACACACACACACACACACACACTCTGTTCTCAGGGGGTTTTCCACTATATTTCGGACTGTGTCTGCTGGTTTTTGTGTTTGTTGAGTCAGAAAAATCTTTTTTTGAGGTCAGGCACTGATGTCAGATGAGAGGGCTCAACTTACAGTTGACGTTCCAGTTCATTCCAGTGGTCAGTGGGGTTGTGCAGGTCACTGGAGCTCCTTCACACCAAAGCCCTCATAAAAAGCTCCATGAGATGTGCTTCAGCACTTCATGACCCCGGTCTGTGAGATTGTGTTGTCTAATGCTTTGTGGCCATCATGTTGTAGCACCTAGACACTTCTATCACAATAATAGCACTTATGGCTGACCAGGGCAGATATAGCACAGCAGAAACTTGATGGCAAAGATGGCATCCTATGACAGTAGCGGATTTAAAGTCACTGAGCCTTTCAGTACAACTCATTCCTCTGCATATTCTAAGGATGAAGCACCAGAATTCAATAATTATGCTACATTTTTTTGGAGTGTAAAAAACAAATGCTGTCACCTCTTTCCAGTGGGTCATCATATCTTATTATTGCACTCATGGGCTCTTCTGGACTAAAATTAATATTTATGTTGTTTGGAGGATCAGTGGGAGCTGCTCCTCCAGCTTTAAGGTCACTGTAGCCACGCCCACCGGCATGCAGTGTCATCACGCCCCGTCGCCACGCCCACCGCCACGCAGTGTCATCATGCCCCGTCACCACGCCCCATCGCCACGCAATGTCATCATGCCTCACCACGCAGTGTCATCACGCCCCACTGCCACGCAGTGTCATCACGCAGTGTCATCACGCAGTGTCATCAAGCCCTGTCACCACGCCCACCGCCACGCAGTGTCATCATGCCCCGTTACCACGCCCACCGCCACGCAGTGTCATCATGCCCCGTCACCACGCCCACCGCCACGCAGTGTCATCACGCCCCGTCACCACGCCCCACCGCCACGCAGTGTCATCACGCCCCGTCACCACGCCCACCGCCACGCAGTGTCATCACGCCCCGTCACCACGCCCACCGCCACGCAGTGTCATCACGCCTCATCACCACGCAGTGTCACCACGCCCACCGCCACGCAGTGTCATAACGCCTCATCACCACGCAGTGTCACCACGCCCACCGCCACGCAGTGTCATCATGCCCCGTTGCCACGCCCCATCACCACGCAGTGTCATCACGCCCCGTCACCACGCCAACCGCCACGCAGTGTCATCACGCCCTGTCACCACGCCAACCGCCACGCAGTGTCATCACGCCCTGTCACCACGCCCACCGCCACGCAGTGTCATCACACCCCGTCACCACGCCCACGCCCACGCAGTGTCATCACGCCCCGTCACCACGCCAACCGCCACGCAGTGTCATCACGCCCTGTCACCACGCCCACCGCCACGCAGTGTCATCACACCCCGTCACCATGCCCACGCCCACGCAGTGTCATCACGCCCCGTCACCACGCCCACCGCCACGCAGTGTCACCACGCCCACCGCCATGCAGTGTCATCACGCCTCATCACCGCGCAGTGTCACCACGCCCACCGCCACGCAGTGTCATAACGCCTCATCACCACGCAGTGTCACCACGCCCACCGCCACGCAGTGTCATCATGCCCCGTTGCCACGCCCCACCACCATGCAGTGTCATCACGCCCTACAGCCACGCAGTGTCATCATGCCCTACAGCCACGCCCCACCGCCATGCAGTGTCATCACGCTCCACCGCCACGCAGTGTCATCACGCCCCATCTCCACGCAGTGTCATCATGCCCCGTTGCCACGCCCCACCACCATGCAGTGTCATCACGTGCTACAGCCACGCAGTGTCATCACGCCCTACAGCCACGCCCCACCGCCATGCAGTGTCATCACGCTCCATCGCCATGCAGTGTCATCACGCCCTACCACCATGCCCCATCGCCACGCCCCGTCGCCACGCCCCGTCGCCACGCCCTGTCGCCACGCCCCGTCACCATGCAGTGTCATCACGCCCTACCACCACATCTTGTCGCCACGCCCCAACACCACTCCCCACCGCCACACCCCATCGCCACACCCCACCACCATGCCCCGTCTCTCAGTGTGCATCTCCCCACCAACTCCAAGCTACCTGCTCCTGGCTGCTGGGTAGTCTCAGTGTCTCCTTCACGTCAGGCTTTGTCTGCTGTGATTCACTCTTGCTTTGATTGACCTCGAGCTTAGTGCTTAATCTTGTACTGCAATGATTAGAGACTGTGTGTTGTCCTTCAGGTCTGCCTCTTCCAGCCATCGGTGAGGCTTATGTCAGCCGCCACTGCTGCTGCCTGTCGATGGTGCATTTCTAGAGGAGGTTTTATCCTGCAGTGGCCTCTCCAGCTCACGAGATACGTGTGCCCCATCTGTTTGTTCAGGCTTAGGGGACATGCTTACATATGATGGATTTATGTCAATGTTGACTTGATGGCACGTAAAGAAACACTTTGACTGACCAGTCCTGAGAATCCTGGTGAGCCTGCCCACGGTGACGAAAATCCAGGATCTATACAGATGATTGCACAGAAGAACAAAGGAGACATGACGTGTGTGTGTGTGTGTGTGTGTGTGTGTGTGTGTGTGTGTGTGTGTGTGTGTGTGTGTGTGTGTGTGTGTGTGTGTGTGTGTGTGTATGTATGTGTGTGTGTTTGTGTGTGTGTGCAGTACACACAGTAAAACATGCACAGCAAAGTATACCAAATAGACTAAATCAGACTTAAGCTCCAAATCATTGCTCCAAACAAGTGTTTGACTTTCTTGAAACATTCCGATAATCCCTTAAGTGCACGTTGAAAAAAATATAATATACAGAGTAGGAATGGAAAAACACAAGCCATATGGCACAAGAACGTTATAAAGCCCATATAGTGGTTACCGGTGAGCTTCACTACGGTCCCATTAGAATGGAGAAGCAAGAGAAAGAAAATGAACTACTATAATCAGTTAGAAAATACAGCATTCACCTATATGGGGCAGTCATGGCCTGGTGGTAAGGAACTGGTCTTGTGAATCACAATTGACAAAATATGGCACATTTATATCTATGTGAATACTTTGGTATGGTCTGGATTTCTGCATAAATGACTCCTAAATCTTAAATCTGTGATCTTAAGTCATGTTTATGAATGTATGATAAAGATGTTCCTATTTAATAAATGTTTTTTCAGTTCTGTAACTTTACTGAACACATGGTTTACCAATCAAAAGCAAATTAGCAAAAATACCAAGAAATAGCAAAAATAAGTGTGTGGCCCCTTGTTTTTACTAACCAGCAGCTTCACACACACATATTCTGGGACGGCAGGTCCGTCCTGTGAAAGGGGTTGGATGTATTTTAGCCCTGTTCCTGGTTCCTGATTCCAGGACTCATGTTTATTTTTGGTGTGTGTGTTTTTTCTGTGTGTTTTGCTCGGGCAGCCTGCTTCTGATCACACCACAGCATTTCAGTGGGATTGAGGTCAGGCCTCTGACTTTGAACACAGAACCGATTCTGTTCATGCCGCCAGTGTTGATTTGCTCTTGAATTTTGGACCGCTGTCATGTTGTGTGGCCCATCGGCCCTTTTGGACACAGACAGGTGCTCCGACATGCTGTCATGAAATGTCCTGATAGAATAAAAGAAATTCATTGGTTCCCCTCAGTAATTGCAATTGCAGTCCATATCATTACACCTTTCAAGCATGCATAAAATATCGGGAATAAGGCCCTGGTGTTAGCATTCAGGGTTTGTTTTCTATAAACACAGTGTTGAATACATCTGTGTACATTTATCAGAAAGTGTCATCTGTCTTGTCTGTCCAACAAACTAGTACTATGTAACATCAAGGGTCTCAAGAAAACTCGAGGGGTGAGATCTCATCGAACGTCTGTGTGAATGACAATGAGTTTCCACACAAATGAAGTCGGAAGAAAAGGTGTGAATTGCAAGACCCTACATTATCCTTAAAATTGATCATTTGTAATGTTCATTCATCTAGTTTGGGCATGCACATACTAATTCATGTGTGATGATGAGATCACAATGAGCTTATGACTTCATGTAGTCACAGTTAATACTAAATAACCCCAGTGCCAACTGGAACACAGTGGCAGAGCTAGGAATTAATTTCAGTCTGGGATGAGGGAAAAAAACAAATGATATTGGCATGTAAAATTAAATTGAGAAGCGAAGTGCAGTACCAGATATTACTAGTTGCAGCATTCATAATGATCTGCAGTCAGCCAAACGAACCCACACTGAAACATTTATAGGAGTAGAAAATAAATTACTTTTACGGAAGTTCCATTGTTTTTTAATTCTTTATTGGAATTGAACTGAAGAAGTTCCAGATTTGTTTTTTGTCATGTATGTGACCAAACGTCCATTGCTAGTACAAGCTGTAGCTTTTGAAGAGAAAGAAAAAATACATGGTTTTGATCGATTAATCCTGTTTCTGACCAGCAGCTCTTAGCCAATAAAATTTGATTACACAAATTAAGGGAAGTGTTCATTTGACATTTGGGGCTTTCACCTTTTATAAACATCACTGTAGCACAATTAGAGTGCAAAACAAATGTGTGCATTTTCTAAACCCCTCGTTATTAGACATTAGGGACGTTCGTGTAATGTTTCAGGGGTGTTCCGATACTTACTCAGCATGCGTTGGCATTCAGTGGTGATTTATTATATGCTAAGCACATTATTGACACTAGTGGCTGGAGATTTTCTGTAAATGCACAAATACATGTTATCAAGTGAAAATGACAATCCTATTACATTGGGTTTCTTTTGTAATGCATTTTTTATATTTGTAAATCTCCCTGTCTATGCACTGATGAAGGTATAACTCTTCAGATGTCTATAAGAGCTACATTCTGCACTTGAGTTTAGTTTAGTTTCCTTTATTTATTGACACGCCACAAGACCGGCGTACAGGTGAGTGTAAAGTTTACATTCTTCTGGTGACTCTGTGTAAAGCATCGTGAACCCAGTGCGGCTGCTGGGTGTGAAACGCGCCACCGTTCACAGATAGGGGGGAAAATAGAGAGATTAGGAAGGAGACAAACAAATATGATCACAGATTGTGGGAAGCATCTTAGTGCTTATATATGACAGGCAAGGCCAGACCCACACAAGCTGCCTATGAAGTCATTTAAATGAGATTGTCTTTGGTTATCATCGTGACTTAGATAAAAGTCAGGTCACATTTTAGAAGTCAGTCTCCTAAATTTCATACAGTTTCAACTTTAGATATGCAAACCATCGTGACTTAGCATTTATACAAAATGCAGATCTTGAAACTACAGCAAAAAACAATCAACCCTGGTGTCTACGTGGAAATCAAAACACTGTAATACATGCACCATTGTTATTCTTCTATATGCATTGGAATATGGATGGATATGTAATAGAATACTGTATCATATTCTCCTATTTTTTCATGTTTTTGCACAAAACTCTAACATGGTGCATTTCAGGAATGGGCTATTAGTTGTTATTAATGCTGCAGTGAGTTGCGTGATAACCGAGTTCACTGTCTAATAGCCCAGGGGTGGCACTGACTTCATTGCAGACTACAAACTGAAGATATTTAAAAAAGCTCTCCTTCCATGACAAATCAAACACATTGCAATTAGCCCTAATAAGCAATTCAACTGTGATTAAGAGACTTCTAAATTGGCCATCTGTGTTTCCCATTACAAATATGATAATTTAGTGTCCATGCATCCTCAATGTGTTTTATATGAAATGCCCTTCATGAATGTGGAACAATCAATTTCAGCTGAGAGATAACAGATTTAACTATTCAATACACAAGAATCTCCATAAATACCAATGCAGCCAATAGGTAAACAGCAGGCTTCAACATAAGCTATCAAACAATACTCACTTGAATTTATATAATTAATTATTGATACAATACCCATTAGTCCCTAGCAGTGTTAGTTTAACGAGTGCACACCCATTCTTACGTCTCCTCAATCGTGCACTGCAACACCAGATGGTCTCTCGTCTGTCTAATTTACTTTTTTTTTTGGATTGACAGTCTAATCTCTCTGGATTTTGCTAGTTTGGGGTAAGCCTTCTGAAGGAAAACTATCAATTGCAATGTATCAGTTGATTTTCCTGCAGGAACCATGTGTGTATTATGTATGAACTCTGTGAAAACCCTTCTGCTCATTTGAAACAGATTTTGGGGTTATTCTCTTCTGGGGTTATTGTCTTCTGGGGTTATTGTCTTTGCCTTGCGATATTAAGGCAAACTGCTAACGTTAATTTGATAACACTATTTCTTACGAAGATACTAGCATTGGTCATTAGAATGTTTCGAAATAGTTTTATTCAACCGTCAAGATGCGATTTTTTTTAACCGTCAAATGTGAGGGCAAGGACTCGAGGGGTAATTGTTACTCTTCTTATCTCGTGCCAGATAATGACAGTGTTTGTCAAAACAGTAAAATTGCCTCTTTCGAGCGCATCTTTCTGTAGGAATCAACTCCTTCCTCAGCAGCTGCCGGGGGAAACACATAGATCATGTGCCGCGGATTGTCTTCTTCCCATTCTGTGGCTAATGGAGTCATCTCCTCCACGGTGCGCTATCTTTCTGCAGAGAGCAGTGTAGTGCGCTTGAAGAATGTGGTTTGATTTGCATTGTTTAATGTCTTTTTTTTCGCCCCCTCATCGCACTCTCAGTGATTAGTGAAAGTACTTTGTGGACAATAGTCATTCTATCATTAATCTTGCTGAACTGGTTATTGGGGGGAAAGGAAGGGGAGACTGGATAATGTGATTTATCTAAAAGCAGCTAATTAAAGATCCATTCGCTGGGGGAAAACGAGAAGCTTCTTCCAGGTGAAAGAAATACGTAATGATGCTGTACAAAATCACACTAGGCAGTCTTCAGAGGACGAGGGCTGTGCCTTCACGAACTTACAAAGATTCTAGATTCTGTCCACTGGACTGTATCGGAGAGTCCCTAAGAAAGCTTTATACTTTCCATATCAAATTAGACAGTCTCCCAAGAGTATTGCAGTTCTACAAAGTTGGTTGCAAGACCGAACGAATGTCACACTGAGGACTTACTCTAAACATCAGGATTCTGTTAAATATCAGGACACCTCCGGGACCCAGTGGAGCTTGTTTTCAGCTTGTAACGCCGCTGGACTAAACCACCTCACATTTACTACACTCCCCAGGCACTTAAATTTTGATTGGTGATATTTTACTGCCCTGTAAGGTCAGATGCATCAGTTAGGTTAGTGCAGTTCTGCTAGTCTGCCACGGTCAAAAGGTCAGCTCCTGTCTGAGGCCAGAGTTAGTCAGCACAATAGTGCAATCATCTCAGGGATAGATCACAATTACATGTTTGTACTACATTGCAGAAACTATGTAATACACATATGTATATACACAACAATAGTCTCATATCCTACCCTGCCTCATAGGAGATGAACTCAGGGACTTTCTATCAGACAAACTTCAAACGATCAATCAAAAATTATTTACATGGTGTTTTTTACAACAGTTGTTGTCACAAAGCAGCTTAACAAGTGTCCGAGTCCAAGCCCCCAGAGAGCAAGTCAAGGGCGACTGTGACAAGGAAAAACTCCCCAAGACCATGAGGAAGAAACCTTGAGAGGAACCAAGACTTCTCTGCCCAACGCCGGTCACCATAACAACAATTAGAGAGACAGATAAACAAAGAAAAGATGGGAATGGTAAATAATTCTCATCTTTGTGTGAATTTATATACATGTGTTCTCTATGTAATTCTTATTCAGTCCTAAACTTCTTGATGGTAATATAGTAGTCCAGGGCTGTGGAGATACAGCCATAGCAGGGGAGAATTTGGGGTGGTGAGAGGGTCCAGGGTTAGGGTTATCCTTCATCCACAACTGGTTAGACAGGGTAGAGGGTTGATACTTCATCATAGCTGGTTAGGCAGGAGGTGGCTGGCCCAGGATGGAAATTCTTGGGTAGGAGGGCAGCCATTTTGAAAAAGAAAAGAGAGACAATTAGCTCTGTATGGGATTATATGTGGGGCAGAGGAATTGTAAACATTTCTGGAGTTTGGCAGCAACTCCGGCATTAAATTATTACAGCCTAGCTAAAAAGGCAGAACCAGACGGTAACACAGACTTGGGAGCATTCTGAGACATTGGCATCCATCCACTACACCGTCAACAAACTTGAGTGACCACGTGCAGTGACAGGATGACAGCACCAGCGCCCCAGACTTGAGTTTTGGGAAATCCTGCTTTATGAAAGATCTTTGTGGGCTTTCCCTACTGAACGGGGCATTTTGTCTTAGCAGTCATTTTAGGTATGAAACAGGATGTAAACAGTAAAAGAAAAGGTATTAAAAGTCTTAAGTGCTTCACACAGACAAATATGAAAACACAGAATGCGTTAATGCACATGACAAAAATATAAATAAGAAAGAAATATAAGAATATTATATATAAATTAATATGAGGAAGATGATGATTAAACAGAAATAGAGGACACAAGAGAAACATGAAAAAGTGAAGAATTTTAGTCAAAAACACAAGTGAACATAAAATACCTTGAGTGTGGATTATAAGAGAGCACAGGTCAGGCCACATGTGCAGTCTCACAGGATGATGTTGCAGCTGTGTAGCTCCCCAGTACAGAGTCTCTCCATGCAGTTCTGGCCACTACCAGGTGATCAGGCCTTGATGTTCACAAATGTTCATGGAAAGTAATGTATTGTCTCATTTGAATGGCTCTAGGAAAATATTTGTATTTTGCAGATACAAATCATACCAATGCCTTGAATAAAAGATACTCAAGGCAAGAGTTTTACATAAACCATTCGGGCAAAAACACTGTGCAATATTTGTCTCTGAAAAAAAGATATTTATAGGTATTTATATGCTAATGTGCTTGGTTCTGTTACAAGGTACCATTCAAATGCTTCTGGAAATCTGAAATTCCATCAGACTGCATGGAAAAATACACAAATAATACACACATTGTTTATACCAGTCAGCAGGGTGAAAATCACACTGAATTATTAGAATAGGAAGCGTTTCTCCAGTCATTTTGCATGTTAATTTGGCCAATATGTACATAAAAACACAAGTCAATTAATCCACAATATTGGACGTCTCTATTTCACATTTACATTTATCAACCTGTTTATTTAAGGTGGAATTTGTCATCATACCTGATATTTGTTGTGGAACCAACCAGATGTAGTTACAGACAAAAATACAGTTCCAGACCAAATACAGTTCCCTACCAAACGCAGTTCCTTATCAAATACAGTTCCAGACCAAATACAGTTCCATACCATACACAGTTCCTTATCAAATGCAGTTCCCTAGCAAATGCAACCCACCTATGTCAAATGCCAATCATCTGGCCTCCATCTGTATTTCTGTAAGTTGAGAATACAGTGTTTTAGTATATATAGTCTGGTAAAGTATAGTGTAGTATTTTATTAGTATCCAGTAAGGTCTGAAAAATATTGTTGAACATATTGAGTTATAGAATACATGTGAAATTTAAAGAGGTTTTCCACTATAAATTTTCAGCCTCCAACTTTTAACATACTTATTATGCATACACAGATTGGTACTATACTGTGTACTATATGTAGTGGTGGTTTCGACCATCAAACACAGCAGCACCCAAAAAGGGAAATGAAATCGAGACTGTTCAATTCTGACTGCAGTAACAAGATAGGTAAAGATTGCCCAGGTTGGGTAAATATTATATTTATTGTATATTAATATTGTATTTGATTAGAGCCCTAGGCTTTGCTTGCTTTAGGCCTGGGAATCACTAATCCAACCAGACTATACAAGCAGAGATTTTACATTACATTGTTTGGCTAGACAGATAAATGAAGTGGTATTGGTTATACATCTTATCTGTAATGGTTCTGTTCTGCTCCTATGTCACTGATATTTTATTATGATATAAAGCTACTATTACATTTTTATGAATTTTTTTAATCGACTTTGCATGCTTTTCTCAAAGCAGTACCGACACTCTAGCAAACCACAGTTTAAGTGCACTAATCAGGAATCTGCCCCACACACCCATCCTAGGAAGAAGCTGTTGTTCTCAAACAAAACCAGTACTTTTTAATCTATTTCTCTGCACAGCTGGTCTTTAAAGAAGCTCAGTGCGGACGTACATGAACACAGCGGGGTGCTGGACGGCTCATGTGTCTTGTTTACACTGCTCGGTGCTAGGAGAGGCCCGAGGGTAGACCACGCCTGCTCGGGCCTCCACGCACAGCAGGAGGAAGAGCACTCTGTAGGCTACAACAGCTACTGCCCCCCACTCTAAGAACCTTCCAGAAATACAGGACATTTTGAGGGGTCCATGGAAATATTATTATCACATACAACACCCCCCCCCCCCCCCCCCATGATGCAATGGAATAGAAATTGTGACATTATGGTTGCTTGAAGACCCTGCTGAGCCCGAACCCCCAACCCTCTGTCCCTGTTGCACATGTCCATGTTTCTATAGTAACAAAACAAACTGATCTATTGAACATACACTCATGCAGCCTGAGGCTGGTGGCATGTGGCACAAGGCAAGATTTTGTGTCCCTTAATTCCGTGGAATTGACATTTGGAAAGATTCCATGAAACAGACGAAGAAATGGGATTTCTGTAATGGGAATGGAAAACAAGTCTCCTCCAGCCACCCCTGAACCACTCAATTTAAGCGCAGACTTCACTTCTGCGGCGTTTGAAATGTCTCCAGCTGCTCTGCAGTGCGGAAACTATCAGTGATACTTATTATTAATACACCACCAGGTCGGAGGGGGGTGTTGGCAAAAAAATAATAATAAAATAAAATGAAATAAGTAAAAGGAACAAACCTTGCTTCTCTTGACCCTAAAGTCACACCGTGAATATATGAGCGTGGCGTAACCTAGAAAATAAGGTGGAGATAGTCCTGAGGTTCAGGATATTAACTGTCTCACAAAGAGTCTGTTGTTTTGCCCCTGCTGAGTGCTGAATGAAGCGTGTGCCCCAGGCCCGCAGGGCAGAAAATAGTTCTGCATGCTGCAGCTGTGGCTGAGGGGCGCATCAGGGGCAGGTGTCAGGGGCAGGTGTCAGGGGCAGGTGTCCGGGGCAGGTGTCAGGGGCAGGTGTAGGCGTCAGGAACAAGTGTTTGGAGTCTGACTCTTCACCATGATAGTTTTCAATCTCAGACGCCACCATCCATAATGCACTGCATGACCTCCACCTTTAAGATACCTGACGTAGTTCATGAAGAGTTCAATAAGGGTCAAATGATCAGATCAGGATCAGGAGATGGAGTCAAAGGGACTGGAACTGGAACCACTGGACCATCTCAAATGGGTTATTCCACTAAAACCACATACAAGGTCAAAGTGTAGAAGAACACAATCACAATAACAACACAATAATAACACAATCATAAACCACAGGAGGACAAGGGTGTAGACCTTTGGCTTGATTACATTATGAGTACAGATGGAGATTTGATATGACACTCACTTTACAGCAGAAATCTTTGACCACTGAAACACCATGATGTCTAACAAAGGAGACATGTAGGCTACCTCAGACATGTAGGCTACCTCAGACATGGAGGCTACCTCAGACATGGAGGCTACCTCAGACATGTAGGCTACCTCAGACATGGAGGCTACCTCAGACATGTAGGCTACCTCATACATGTAGGCTACCTCAGACATGTAGGCTACCTCAGACATGGAGGCTACCTCAGACATGTAGGCTACCTCAGACATGTAGGCTACCTCAGACATGGAGGCTACCTCAGACATGTAGGCTACCTCAGACATGGAGGCTACCTCAGACATGTAGGCTACCTCAGACATGGAGGCTACCTCAGACATGTAGGCTACCTCAGACATGGAGGCTACCTCAGACATGTAGCGAAAAAGCTACATGTAGCGATACAGCGAAAAGATTTGAAAAAAATGTGTGCAGGTTTAATGTTACACAGATGTTTAAAAATATTTACACATGATGGTGCAGCATGGTGGCTTGGTGGTTAGCACGTTTGCCTCTCAGCACTGGGGTCTTGGGTTGAAGTCCCTATCTGAGTGGAGTTTCCATGTTCTCCCCGTGTCTGCGTGGGTTTCCTCCGGGATCTCCGGTTTCCTCCCACAGTCCAAAAACATGGAGGTTAGGTAAATTGGCAGTCCCAGACAAATTCTCCCTGAGTCTGTGTCTCTCCCTGAGTGTGTGTCTGTGTCTCTCTTTGTTCAATAAAAACAAGTTGTTGTCCGAGTGTGTGTGCATGAATGCTTGTGTGCCCAGTGGTGGATGGTGCTCTGCCACTAGGGTCTGTCCTCTCTCCCCTTCCTGCACCCCATTCAGTCCCCCAGGGGGCTGTGGATCCCGGTAGAGAGTACGCTGTGCGCAATTGGCTGCCGCTTCTCGCCGGTGTGTGATTGGTTGTCTGTAACGTAGCTGTGTTAACAATTGTAAAGCGCCTTGGGTATCTAGATAAGGCGCTATATAAATTGAATCATTCATTCATTCATTCATTCATGATAAAATACAATTGTGTCAAGGGATTTCACAGACACTTAATTAAAATTTACCCTCGGAGAATTTGTAAGTGTACGAATACAGGTTGTGTGCCATCTGTTACAGTTTGTGTTAATAGCCAAATAAAATGCACAGAAATCTGTCATAACTGTGTTAAAAACATCAGTTAAATATCTATTACACAGCAGTTTTTGTGTCATTGTTTAGACATAACAGTAGACACAAGATCATGGTTTTGAAGTCCTTGTTCTGTTCTCACTCTGTAAGAGATGCCAAATCATTTGCATTAGGTCACCCTGACATACCAAAAACACATTTCTGAATGTCACCAAAAATCATATGACATAATTGTTACATCAACTTGACACCAAAGTTAACAACAGCAGCTTTTGACAGCTGACTCTTGTTGGAATATAAATGCTTGTGTACTGTATGTTTAGGTTAGTTGTCATGAAGGGCTTATGTATGTTTATGTATGTTTAAGTCAGATGTCATGAAGGGTTTATGTAGATGTCATGTAATCTTTGAAACATTTCCCTTCAATGAAGAGTTATCAGTTGTTTTAAGTACTTGCGAAAATGGCTTCACAATTTTTGTTTCTTTTCATTTTAAAAATCATAAACCAGAGTAGGATATCTTATGATGTTTATATACTTCTGTAGTGGCGATGAAGACATTTTTGACATGGAATAACCCCTATTAACAAAGTTTGAAGTTACAAGGTCAATGCATACAACGCAAAGAATTCACTTGTAGGCATTTTGACCCATGGACCATATAATCTTGACTTGACCTAATGACAATGGACAGCTTGCTCTTTGTTCATCAATAGCTGAGGTGTTTTACCTTGTGTAACATTAATAAGAAATCAGCAGCTGAAATGCTGCTTCGATGTCTGCTTTGCTTTGTTTCAGGGCTTAAGAAATTGATTTTTCTAACAAATGACCAACAAAGATTTTGAACCTTAAACCCAAATGCAGCCATGCAGACAGACATGACCGATAGTAGAATTAGGTTGAAACTAGATGGATTGCAGTGCTATGCATTTAGACTATAGAATGTACGAGACAAAACAATCCGAATTAGATACACCGAGGCCTGTAATGAGATGTTCAATTACCTGTAAAGCAGAGCATCATGTTACAAATGAAAAGAGCTTTCATCTAACTTCAGCTCTGATCTCTTTAATCTTCCAGATTTAATAGAAATACATCCTTTTGTGCTTGATCCAGTAACAGATGGGTCTTGTTCTCCTACGGAATATACCAGAAAAATGAAATTCACCAGACAAAGGCGGACTTGGCAAGTCTCGGGGTGTTTCAGGTCCATTCTTGTGGTTGAAATTCTGTGTCGTGCTTTTGTGCTGTCAGAAATATGATCATCGATATGCTGTCCCTTTCCAAGGTGCCATGTGATTGTGAATATAAATTCAATGCTAGATATACTACATGGACAAAAGTATTGGGACACACCTCTTAATCACCAGATTCCGGTGTTTCATTCAGTCCCAGTGCTACAGTAATATAAAGTCATTTACCTAGCCACGCAATCTGCCTTAACATATATTCGTGAAAGAACGGGTTGTTTTGAAGAGTTCACTGAATTCAAGTGAGGTACTGTAGTAGAATGCCACTGTTGCAACAATCAGGTTGTGAAATTTCTTCTCTCCTAGATACAATCAACTGTGAGTGGTATTATTTAAAAGTGGAAGTGTTTAGGAACCATAGCAACTCAGCCATGAAGTGGCTACTGAATAGGGTCACCAAGCACTGAGGCATAAAATGTGTAAAGCCTCTGGCATGAACATCAACACAAACACTGCTTTGGGAACTTCATGGGAGGCATTTCCATGGGAGGCGTTTCCATGGACAAGCAGCTGCATGCAAGCCTTCCATCACAAACCACAAGGCCAATCGCCAGATGTACTGGTGTAAAGCACGCCAACACTGGACTCTGGAGAAGTGGAAGCGTGTTTGGTGGAGTGACGAATCACATGTTTCTCACGTCTGATGGACGTGTCTGGGTTTGGCAAATGCCAGGAGAACCTTCGCTACCTGACTGCACCGTGTCAGCTGTAAAGTTTGGTGGAGGACGGATGATGCTGTAGGGTTGGTTTCTAGGCCCCTATAGGGGTGTAGAGAAATCTTAATGCTTCGACATACCAGGATACTTTGGACAACTCTCTGCTTCCGACATTGTGAGAGCAGTTTGGGGGAGGCCCTTTTCTGTTCCAGCATGACTGTGTTGCAGTGCACAAAGCAAAGTCCATAAAGACGTGGTAGGTTGAGTTTGGTGTGGAAGAACTTGACTGGCCCTCAGAGCCCCGACCTCAACACCTTCAAATACATTTGGGATAAACTACAACTAGACTGTGAGTGAGGTCCTCTCCTCAGTGTCTGACCTCTCAGAAGCTCGCCTGGATGAACATGCACAAATTCCCACAGACACAATAAAACCTACTGGAAATTCTTCCCAGAAGAGTGGAGGATGTTACAGCTGTAAAGGGAAACAACTCCATATTAGTGCCTGTGGGTTTAGGATGGGATGATGTCATGCAAGCTCCTGTAGGTGTAATGTGTAGGTGTCCCAACACTTTTGTTCACATAGAGTACAAATACACACACACACACACACACACACACACACACACACACACACATCTTCTTGCCAATCCCACAGCTGTGGTGAGGTGGGCAATAGAGACTGCTCTGGTATTGACTTGCTGAGGCCAGGGAGGGGGAGACTGTTGGACACACCAACAACACACACACACACACACACACACACACACACACACACACACACACACACACACACACACACACACACACACCCACACCTACACACACACACACACACACACACACACACACACACTTCATCTCTCCTTTGATTTTCTATTCATCCATTTTGATCCCGAATTGCCCCCCAGGCACACCTACATCCTCAGAGCAGGTCAGCCACGGTGCCCCTTTAACTGTGACCTTTTCGATTTCACCGTTAACATCATTTAATCACTTTTACCAATGTGGCCAGAGAAGTCACACGTTTTCCTAATGCCAGCATATGCACATATAGCACATATCACCCCTTAGAGTTCAGACTGTATCTGTATTTTTATTATCGCAGAGCTGGGCTTCTTAACGTCACTACTGTATCACACCCAGCTGTGAGTATCAAGAGTCTCTCCCTTATCAGCCCTTCAGCTGGCTTCCACTCACGGCTCTTCCTCCAGCTCTCTCGTCATGTCCCCACGCCCCAGGACAGGACGGCCCGAGCAGGATACCTCCTCGTCTCGAGCGCTACACGTTTTAGCTGCGAACAAAACAAAATCCCTCTGAATGAAAGTCACCGCCATCACTCTGCTGCAATCTGCATGCGGCAGTGAAGGCGGGCGGACACCTGAAAATGTGACACTCCCTCTTCACGGGCCTCTGCCCGCGTTCAAACTCTCTATAACCCCCAACCCCTCTCACACCCGGGCCCACAGTAGTTTGGAGGTGGAGACCTCATAATCTAAGAGAGCACTCAGGCGATGGATGAATGTCAACACTCAGTACTAAAGAACTAATCTTTTTTTTTTTAAGCAATAACTTTTTAACCTCAATACGGCAACACAGAGTGCCAAGCAAGCTCACTAAAGCACTGATTATCTGAGTTACACATCTAAGAATGAACCGCCTCCACGTTCTGTTCTGCTTAAGAGTGCATGCCTTCTGAAAGGGGGTGATTGGAATTATCATCACAATCACAAAGAGCCTTATAATTAATATTGAAACGCTTATATGAATATTAATGCCACACTTGATCATTCTGTCACAGAGAGGGGGTCTCATGAATAGGCTGGGGGCTGGTTCAGAGCAGAGAGGACTGCGGACGCCGTACTGCTGCAGGGGGGAGGAGAGGGTGATGGTTTCTGTCCAATAGTCTTTTGGTGATTTCTGTAATGAGATTTGACCAGTGTCCAAATGAAAAGGAGATGCTGTGTGCAGATGGCGGAGCAGCACAGGGACTTATTAAAAGACCTTCCATTAGACACTCATCACCACTTCACTCTTGTCAGAGAGGGAGAGGGAGAAAGAGAGAGTCTGTGTGTGTGTGTGTGTGTGTGTGTGTGTGTGTGTGTGTGTGTGTGTGTGTGTGTGTGTGTGTGTGTGTGTGTGTGTGTGTGTGAGAGAGAGAGAGAGAGGGGGGGGGGGGTAAGTGAGCTGAAAGGCTCTTGGGAGGGAAAAGGAAAGCAAATCAAACACAGAGGACTGGATTGAACTGTAAGTGCTTGGTTTGACGTTTGATCATGGCACTGTTTATCAGTGAGCTTTTCACAATGAGGCAGAGAAATAGGTGTGGCCAAATTAATGGAGGAAAGGTTTTTTTAAGGGCAAAATATTTCAGAGAAGTCATCATTAGGCTTCAAACTTTTCTACTTGTTTTTTTGCATAGAAGCAGGTAAATAAATGTGTTTGTGATTTGAAAGGGTGTGTATGGTTACAGCAAGGATACGGCTTCAGAAAGAGGATACACAGAATTAAAACAGAAAGAAGAAAGAAAACAAAGCTTTCTGGTGTGGAACAGTGTATGATACATATATGTGTGTGTGCAGGGGCGGACTGGGGAGAAAAAGTGGCCCGGGAGTTCCTGACAGACTGGCCCACTATATATATATATATATATATATATATATATATATGTGTGTGTGTGTGTGTGTGTGTGTGTGTGTGTGTGTGTGTGTGTGTGTGTGTGTGTGTGTGTGTGTATACTGTATATGAATCTATGGCACGTAGTGTATATGTCAGCTTTTATTGTCATATGGACAATATTACTTCCAGCAATAATATGATTACAAAGCCACATAGTGGCATATCAAAATAACTAACAAACTTAACAACTTGACCCTGACAAAATACAGGGGAAAACAACTGGAAAGCTACTGAAACCTACATTGTTCACTCAGTGAGTAAAACCTCTACAGCTTTTCTTTTTTCTCTCTCAGCTTTTCAGTGCCACCTTTATGTTTGGTAGTTTGTTTAGACCAGGGGTGCCCACACCTTTTCAGTTTCTTATAAGATGACTTAGTCAAAATGATCTACCTACAATAAAAACAAATGTATTTCTTCTATATTATAATTATATTATATTATTTAAGTTATTATTACTATTTAATAGTATTACTATTAATAATAGTATTGCTATTTAATAGTGTATTAAACCAATGACCCAATCAAGGTCCAGGACCCCTTATATTTTATACGACATCTTCACTTTTTTGATAGAAATGCCTTCTCTCTCCTTACATTCATCCATCTCTGATTAGTTTTTCGGGTTTGTTGTTCCTGCTGTCAGCGCTAATCTCGCGAGAACTGACACTCAGGCTACTGCAGGTTGACACTCTCGCGAGGCTAGCGACATAATTCCTTTTGGAGAGGCACTTGAATGCTTTAAAAAAATTTATATTATATCATAATGATTGTAACATGGTCAAGTCAAGTCAAATTTATTTATATAGCGCTTTTTACAACACATCACAAAGCAGCTTTACAATTGTATGGGTCCAGATCCCTAATGAGAGAAAGAGACGACAGTAGCGAGGAAAAACTCCCTATGATGGTGGGGATTAGGAAGAAACCTCGGGAGGACCAAGACTCAAAAGTGAATCCATCCTCCATCCTCTGCCCGCTAGCAGAAGTCTGTATTTATAATCCAAATATAGTTCTATAGTTATAGTTCTAATTCCAGGCCAAGCAATCACAGTCCCTTCAGTGCAGATGGTGAACCTCAGATAGGAGTTGGCATCAGCACGTCCTCTGTGGCAATGGCACATCCAAACAAAATGAATAAGTTCATAAAATGTGTTTTTTATTATTATTAATATTATTGTGAAATGCCATAATATAATTTATAATCTCTCTAGGGCACAGGTTCGTTTACTACCCTTTCTGTAACGTACTAATCAGGCAGACAAGGATCCAAGTATGGATAATAGCCATCTTTATTGAAACAATGATCACAGAGCTATCAAACAGGTGAGGGTGCCATCTAGTTGCAGGCTCCATTGAATCCCCTGTGGTTCTTTGGCCTAAAGAGAGAGAGGAGAAAAAGACAGGAGAAAATGATTATTATGAGTATTGATATGATATATGAATTTGAATTTGTTGCACATCCTTGGTTGTTTTTTATACGTGTAATGAGTGTATACGTATCCAGTAAGTGTTCTCTAATACTGTGTATTCACCCACTGTGGGATATGTATATGGGTAGACAAAACTGAGTTGTCATGTGGGAGGAGTAAACTTACATCACTCTGCAGGCACATTTTGAGGCAGACCAGTTCATCAGAACCAAACAGGGCAAGACCAGGCTGAGAGCAGATGCTGTTCCCACCATTTTTGTGCATCGCCCCGCACTCAGAAAGAGGAAGCCCCTGCACAATACGGAATGACAGAAAGAAGAAACAGTTAAAAGATGGTCATCTTGTAAGCAAGAGCCAATCCAGAAAGGTGAACAACTCCAGTAGCCAAGCTTCAAAATCCAGCAACCCCCAAACAGCTCCAAATAATAGAATACAAGTCTAGTATGGTTACATATGATTACATATATCATACTGTACTATAACATTTTAGTATGTTGTATTCCTCTTTAGTCTTGTAAGATTCATTGATCAAAACTGCCACCCTAGTTTCAACTTACCTTGTGTTTTCTATATGTTCTCTATATGGTTCTGGTTCAGAGGGACTAGGCAGGGGACGAGGTCTAGGAGGAGAGCAGAGGTCGGTACACGGGGAAGGCAGTAAGACGCAGAGACCGCTCGGTCCGTGGCATGGCACCAATACTTCACAAGAAGAGTCAGGGGGAAGATTAAATAGTTGCGATGGGGAGCCACGATGAGCGGCAGGTGAACCGCATCTACACGGAGTGTGCGGTTCCTCACACTTTCATTTCAGTGCTTGAACCATTTTCGCCATATACTCTTCTTTCTCATCTCCTTCCCTTCGCCGGGGCAGGATGAGATTTCTGTTGTATTGGCGGAGCTTTTCTCTTGGTTCTGTTGGACGCTGCTCTCCTGGCTCCTGAAGAGCACATTGTTCTTTAAACTCTTCCACCATCGTACCAGCGTGCACTTCTCTTTTTTTGCAGGCGCTGTAACCACCATTTGCTCCATCTTCAGGCGGTATGAAGCCTTCTCTCTGGTCAACTCTTCTAGCTCTCTCTTCCTTTCCTCCCTCATCCTGTTCCTTTCTTGCTCTGTTTCCAACTTCATCTTCTCCACCTCTTTCTGACATTCCGTCAGTCTCTTTCTCTCCGTCTCCAACTCTCGCTGCCTCACCATCTCCCTTTCTTCGAGCTCCCTCTTCATCATTTCACTCTCCTTCATCTTTTCCACATGTTTGTCCACCTTTTGCCTGAGGTTTTCTATCTCCCTCAGTCTCGCATTTTCAGTTATTTGGTGGAAGCGGATCTCCTGCCTGAGCCTGATCTTATCCAGATCTTCCCCCAGTGTGTAGTCAGCCGTCCTCATCTCCTTTAAACACTCCTCCATTTGCTTCCAGTCCTCTTCAATCTCCCTCTTTTCGTCCTGCAGGGTTTTACACTCCTCCTCCAGATCCTTCTGTCTGCTCATCATTTCTTCGCCCTCTCTTGTCCACTTCCTTTCTATCTCCTCATATTCACTGACCAACTGTCTGTTTTTTAATTTCTCCCTCTCGATTTGATCTGTGGCTTTCTTTATCGGGGACAATAAATCCTTAATCGTGTTGCACATTACGTCCTCTACACTTAGCATGTCACCCTTTCTTTGTTCCTGTCCACTTGTCAGATTTACACTTGCCATCTCTTTCTTTATCTTCTTTCTTATTCCACTGTCCACTACTGTATTAATATGTTCAGCTGTGATTTCTCCTCTCTCTCTACAAATATCACACTGGTGTCGACTGCCTTGACGTACGGCCTTATATACGTTCGGTTTTGTTGTGTTATGTTGTTACTATAGAAACGGAATTCTACTAATTAACAACATCATGTATTGTGACGTAATTTAGAATATTCAATTCACAACATCAAAGTAAAAAAAAAAAACATACCGCGGTTATTAGGGGGTGTCGCGAGACGGAACTCCGCGAGATTTTCTGAGGGGTAAAATACGGTAGTTTCCCGGCCAAAACGGGAGACTTGACAGGTACGGATTTGGGATTAAAAGAAGCAGCTTCTTTTTCTTCCTCAAAACAGAAAATCAGGCCAGCACTATTGACTACAGTTGAATTTAAAAACAAGGGTAAAATCAAACTATTAAAAATAAGTTTAAAGAATTTATTTCCAGATGTATGTCCAGAAGTGGTGGACGCGAGACTGGGAGAGGCTATACCCTTAGACTGCTCCATCTTTATGGCAATGTGGACAGGGAGATATAATGAATGTGGCATTAGTATGGACGAGGTTTCCCCAGTTCCTGACTACTTGTATTAATAAGTGACACAGCTGCTGTATGTTTTCGTAGTCCGGCCCGGATTTTCTGGGACAAGCTGTTTTTTTTTCTGATCTCCGCTGCATACCGTCAGCCCGCATCAGCTGGCCCAGTCCGCGGCCCGGTCCAACTCGTTCATGTGTTTACAGGCTCAGTCCGCGGCCGCGCAGGTTAGTCTGACTGGAGCGGGGGAGGTAATAACACCGTTAAACAGCAGCGTGACTACGGGCCGGGGCCGCAGTGCGCGGCAGTGGCTCCTCCACGGGCCGAGTTAAACCACCGGCGGCCCACTAACCCATCGGCCCACCGGGGAAATCCCCGGTAGTAATGTATGCCAGTCCGCCCCTGTGTGTGTGTATTTTGCTTGCTTCAAGAGTATTATCACAAGTCTCATCTTTCTGTCTGTCCGTTTGTTTTCATTATATTTTTTCTCTCGCAAAACGCGAAATCTCTGTGGGCTCTGTATGGACATCCTGCACGGTTGGGTTCACCTCTCTAATATGCACCGACAGCCTTCAAATTGTTTAATACTGGTAATGAGGACAGAGAGAGAGAGAGAGACAGAGCCAAAGACAGATGTAGAGAGAGTTGGGGGGGGAGTGTAAATTCCTTTAATTCTACACAAAAAACACAAAAACCCTTTAACACTTCCATGACTGAAATTTTTAGATCGTGAGGATATGACCCCTCCCTCTTATCTACCATCAGTGGGCACGTTTCCAGCCTCCAAGCACCTAAACCCAGAGATCAAGCCAAGAGTGTAACACCAGGAGTGAGCAGTAAGAACACACAAGCTAATCAACGCTGGCAGTACACAATAAAGGAAAGCAGATCTGTCTACAGAAAAGTTTCAGGCTCTTATAGTTTAAGATCCTGCAGCAGAAAGAGCCTCAGACCGTCTGCATATTGAAAAGATTAAACCCGTTTGTTTCTTTCCAAATGGAAATCTTCACTCAGCTTATTTTTCTTTTTTGAAGTCACATGACAAAGCAAAGGACAAGAATCACTGTTTGTGTGATCATTTGCATCAATTGACAGATGGATGGACACACACACACACGCACACACACACACACACACACACACACACACACGCACACACACACACACACACACACACACACACACACACACACACACGCACACACACGCACACACACGCACACTAAAAAGGAGCTATGAATAAATACATCCCTATATTTTTCACTTCACTGAGCATTTTTCATCCCCTGATTGTATAGCTGAGCTACTTCCAGACCTGCTGCTCATCCTACAGACACCTGTACACACCCACTGACACCTACAGACACCACACCTGTACACACCCACTGACACCTACAGACACCTGTACACACCCACTGACACCTACAGACACCACGCCTGTACACACCCACTGACACCTACAGACACCACACCTGTACACACCCACTGACACCTACAGACACCACGTCTGTACACACCCACTGACACCTACAGACACCACGCCTGTACACACCCACTGACACCTACAGACACCACGCCTGTACACACCCACTGACACCTACAGACACCATGCCTGTACACACCTACTGATGCCTACAGACACCACGCCTGTACACACCCACTGATGCCTACAGACACCACGCCTGTACACACCCACTGATGCCTATAGACACCACGCCTGTACACACCCACTAACACCTACAGACACCACGCCTGTACACACCCACTCACACCTACAGACACCACACCTGTACACACCCACTGACACCTACAGACACCACACCTGTACACACCTACTAAGACCTGCCTAGCCCAGGAAGCTTAACACATGACACAGTCAACAATGGTTCTCTCGAAGGAAATGTCACCTTTGAACTGTGCCCAGGCCACTGAGCATCCACTGACCACAGCAGAAGTGAGAGTTCATAGCCATGTGGCAGAAAGATGTCCTTTAGCCCATGGTACTCTGTCTGTCTCTGTCCCTGTAAAGACAATATGAAACCATGCTCTATCCTGGGCCTTAGTGCTTGGATTACTGACTTACAAACAGTCAATTATAACAATAATCAAGAACGATTTGGGTAGGGGGCAATTTGGAAAGACTTTGCTGGATAGACTGTATTTTGTTTTAATATGATTACTTCAGGTGGTGATTATCTTTCATTTTGTTAAGTTTTGCTTCACCTTAACTTCAGTGAATTGCCAATAGGGAAAACTGACATGTGTCAATGTAATCGGAAATTAAAAAATTGTCCTGGGAGCTTGTGCTAATAAACTCATGATGTTCCCTGGGCTCCTATGATGAATGCAGCTGCGTTTGGTGTGGACACTGGGAGTGTGTAAGAGCTTAGCCAAGCCATTCAGTGGCATCCAGAGCATTTTTCGTGTATTGGATTCTGGGTAGAGTTAGCGTTATGCACAAAGCAACAAACTGCCACTGTGAATGGCCAAAGATAAGATCACCGATTGTGGGTGTGGGTGTGGGTGTGTGTGTGGGTGAATGTGTGTGTGTATGGGTGTGGGTTTGGGTGGGTGTGTGTGTGTGGGTGTGTGTGTGCTAATAAATCCTGTCTTCTCCTTCTGCATCCAATGCTTCATTCTCAGCCTCTTGTCACTTAGGAAGAGGACGAGATCTTTGCAGGCCGTGTATATCACGGCTCTTTGTGTTAGCCTGGACGCGCGCGCATGGCGTGGAAGGTTTCTCCGCTCTTACACAGCTGCCATCAAACATTTAACACATTTACATTCAATCATAAGAAGCAAAACACCTCAACATCTCAGTTCTAATATGGTTCCCTGAATGTCCTGTTAGCTGCCTGTACCATGAGTGACATGTGTATCGACTTCTACTGACTTCGTTTTGATCACAGAGCAGATATTAGCAGCACACTTTTAATTACTTAAAAAAATTATTTTGTGGAACACACCATTGAAGGTGGAGGAGAATGACTGAACTAACATCCTGCAGGACTTCCAGATACAGACTGACAAATGGCTAACCAACTGGACATGGTAGTGAAGGACAAACATCAGAAGAGGGCCCTAGTGATAGAAGTAGCAAACCCAAGTGACAGAAACATCAGAAACAAGGAACACGAAAATCTCAAGAAACACCACACACTGCAAAAAGCGCTAGAAATGTGGATGGTGAAGGCAGCAGTGGTTCCCATGGTAATCGGGGCACTAAGGGCTGTGACTCCCAGACCGGGAGAGGGACTCCAACATCGCAGAATAACAACCAAGATCTCTACTGAAAAGAGTCCGAGGAACAGCTCAGACACCACACAGGGCCTGAACTTGAAGAAAAAAGGGTGTGTGTGTGTGTGTGTGTGTGTGTGTGTGTGTGTGTGCGCGCGCGTGTGTGGGGTGGGGAGATTAAAAGTCCTCACCAGGATTTTGCTCAAGCTTGCTAGATTTTCTAATTAGCAATCCAGGTAAAATTAGTGGAATCAACACAATCCAGGAAGCCTGAGCAAAATTCTGGTGAGGACTTTTAATCGCGGCACCTGGAATTGACAGCACTAATATATATATATATTAGTATATATATATATAGTGGGGAACCGTCAGGGCCCTCTACGCCCTCTCAGAGGCCCTAAAATATTCTTAAAACATAAATATATATAATATAATTTATCCAATTTTAATTTATCTACTTACAGTTTGACAATCGACATCTAAACAATTACAAAAATATAAGCAAATAAATTCATGCGTGTCTATTCAATCTGTGGTTGAAGGTGAGGGGTTAAGTGGAAGCCTGTGAGACTGTGTCTCCCCCTATCAGGACTGTGATGCCCGCTGTTTGTTTACAGAGGGCCTGGCAGTTATAATTCAGCGCAATACCAGTTTCAAATGACAGTAAAATTGACCAATCATATCTTCCCTCCTAGTGGGCGGGCTTAACTGTATGATAATTTCCGCCCGCTGTGGCGGAAAAAAAAAATATATATATATATATATATATATATATTGGTGAACACACACACACACACACACACACACGCGCACACACACACACACGTATACATATATACATACACCTGATTAAATGCATGTTCTTAATAGTAAAAAAAGACAAAAAAGACTTTATAAGGTATTATACTTAAGGTATTATACTTCATTAATTCATTTTAAACACACACACACATACACACACACACAATTTTCGATTCTACCTATTTAAAATTCTCATCAGTTCCTCGCTCTAAAAGTGCTCTACATGTGTGTGAGTGTCTTCACTGGAGAAGCATCATAGGTGCTGCATCAGGAAGCTGGTTAACAGAACACAGAGCATGCAAAGATCAACAGATATAGCATAGTTACTATAGTTACTATATATAGCATAGTTACTCCAAATAATATAAAATTTGTTGATTAGAGTACAACAGCACAGTTCTTTAATTGTTTTGGCATCACACACACACGGGCCACTTTTTCAGGTACACCTGTTCCACTGATTATTAATGCAAAAATATAATTAACCAATCACATTGCAGCAACTGAATGCATATAGGCATGTAGCCTATGTAGACGTTCAAGCGCTATAATGGGGGACAAAGAGCATATTTAAGTGACTGTGAACATGGTCGTTGGTAGTAGATGAGTTACTCCATGTGTCTCAGTAACTGCTCATCTGCTGGGATGTTCCCATACAACCATCTCCAGGGTTTATAGAGAGTGGTCTGAAAAAGAGAACACATCCAGTGTGCTGCAGCTCTCTGGGCAAAAATGCATTGTTGATGTCAGAGGTCAGAGGAGAATGGCTGGACTGGTTCAAGCTGATAGAAAAGCAACAGCAATTCCAGTAACAACTCATTACAACGGAGGTGTGCAGGAGAGCATCTCCAACACTCACAGCATGTTGAATTGTGAAGCAGATGGACTACAGCAGAAGACCACACCGGGTGCCACTCCTGTCAGCTAACTGGCAACCGAGACTACAATTCACATAGACTCCCCAAAAATTGGATACAAGAAGATTGGGGAAATGTTGCCTGTACTGATGAGTTGCAGTTCCTGATGTGACATTTGGATGGTAGCATCAGAATCTGGTGTAAACAATATGAAGGCATGGATCCATTCAGCCTTGCATCAACAGTTCAGGTTTGTGGTGGTGTAATGGTGGTGGTGGTATACCGGTGGTGGTGGTGGTGGTGTAATGATGGTGGTGGTTTAATAGTGGTAGTATACTGGTGTTGGTGGTGTAATGGTGGTTTAATGATGGTGGCTTGTGTAATGATGCAGGGGATATTTTTTTGCCACATTGTGGACTCCTTAACCCCAAGCAAGCATTGTTTAAAAGTCACATCCTACCTGAGACCATTCCCTTTACTCAAACTGGTTTCTTGAACACGACAATAGGTTCACTGTACACAAATGGCCTCCACAATCACCAGATCTCATTCCAGTAAATCCACTTTTGGGATGTGGTGGATCAGGAGATCCACATTGTGGATGTGTAGTCAACAAATCTGTAGCAACTGCACAGAGTCGTCAGTCAATATGGGCCAAAACCTCTGGGGACGTTTTGGGAAGCATTGAAGTGAGAGAGAGAGAGAGAGAGAGTCAACATAACACAGTCAAAGGAGTGATCAGTGAAAGGTTTCCAGAGAAACAGGATGTTTCAGCCACAGGTAATGAAGAACCTCTGTCCAAAATGTCCTGTTTCTCTGGAAACCTTGGGTACTTCACTAAAATCACACACACACACACACACACACACACACACACACACACACACACACACACACACACACACAACTATTTCACATCACCCGCCCTTTTTTGAAACATATTTTCATAAATGAAACCAGTAGAAACAAGACTACCATCAGTGAATTACCTTTCCAGTACACAGAATTTACTGAAAAAGGACCACTAGCCCATTGTTACTATGACAACAGGTGTACCTAATCAGCTGGCAAGTTGTTTTATATTTCCTTGAAGAAGAAGAAAGAGAAATTCTTTCATCTGTCCACTGGACGCGACCCACAACAGACGGTGCCTTAGTAGGTCACGTCCACACTCCCTACCAGGTGACCCTCATAAAGCACCGTTGCCTGGATACATGTCCTGGTGTGGCATGACAACAAGAACCTGGATAACTAAAGCTCCAACACTTCTAGAAGAAACTCTATAACAGGACCTGCAGGACATGAATGCATGTCCTGTTCTTTCTGCTTAACTCTAATGGTTGTTGTGGAAATCCTAGTGAACGATAAGACTGACAAGCAGGACTCTGAAGCTGAACCGTGACATAATTATGCAGTGATGGGCAAAGTCCATCTGAGTCCATGCCAGCGGCCCCTGTTCACAGTGTACATACAATTACCCGACGACTGTACTTAGTAGTGTACGCAGGAGAGGAGTTGGTGATTTAGCTGGTCTGGTTAGCACTGGCCCTCAGCTGGAGCGTTGGAGGGGTTTTCACGTCCCTCTTCCGTTTGGTCTAAACACCTGCCTCAGTTCTCCGGGTCATTACTAAGCTTTTTATGAACTAGCGCAGATTAATCCAGACATTCTAATATGAGCCATTTTAGCAAACTGAAGAGAATCTAGTTTTGTAGTGCAGATGTAAATGGAATTCAGCCCAATCTGTGGAACTTTAGATTTTTAACTGAACAGACCCTGAACACACAGTCCTGCAGGCTTTCACCAGTCTGCACAGGTAAATTAGCAACATTTGCCAATGTAAAATGTTTAGGAACTCTCATCATATGGCTCATATCTTTTATGATATTTATTGCCCAGCAATTTATAGAGCTATAATAACATTAATTCCACATTTATATAGCATGTATATTTAAACAACTAAAGCAGGTTTGTAGATTGCAGCAACTGACAAATGCCCTGAGAACATTTGCTACATGCTATAAATGTAGATGTAAATGTATATAACCATAATAACAATCTAATCCTATTAAAGCCCCGTATACTTCTTTGCAAACGTGCAATGTGTTTTCCTCGCACTGTTGTAGGTTGTACACTGTTGCAATTACCTGCAAAGAGCACAAACCTGTCTCAACAAAAATGATTGCAGTGAGTAGCCTGTGTATGACATGTTGAGAGGAGAGGAAGGGGGAGGGGGGAGGGAGAGCAGGAGAATAGAGGAGAAGGAAAAGGAGGAGAGGAGAAAGAGCAGGAGGAGAAAGGCTGGACCTAACAGCCTTCGTCATTCAAGCTGTTAGGTTCAGCAGAATCAGATAATTCATCCCAAAGCACAGGAAGCACATAGGCCAACATTAATCCCTAAAGTACAGGTAGTATACAGGCCAACATTAATCCCTAAAGTACAGGTAGTATACAGACCAACATCTAACCCTGAAGTACAGGTAGTATACAGGCCAATAATTATCCTCAAAGCACAGGTAGTATACAGGCCAGCATTAATCTCTAAAGCACAGGTAGTATAAAGGCCAACATTAATCCCTAAAGCACAGGTAGTATAAAGGCCAATAATTATCCTCAAAGCACAGGTAGTATACAGGCCAACATTAATCATCAAAGCACAGGTAGTATACAGGCACTACACAGCTGTTTATAAAGCCAACCTCACAACGCCTCCACTCTTACAGTGTGGGGCAGCGCTGATTCATATCATCAGTACAACCAGCAAAAGAACTCTTGTTGGTGAAGATTAAATTAATATGTAAAGCCCCTCACTGATCCCATACCAGGGCACCGAGCCTGCCTCCATCATGGACCTGATGTGATCTGTTGCTTTTCCAATGTGCCATGGAGAGATAATGTTTCAGAAAGTGCTGGAACTGTGCTGGACAGATCCAGATAAAATGGCCATCACTTCACTCTGGGAGAAGGATGGGGCTCCTCCACAGACAAGACTTCCTACATATCACATCCCAATACACACTGATGCGTGTACCCTCCACACACACACACACACACACACACACACACACACACACACACACACACACACACACACACACACACACACTCCTTGGAGTAGTACTCAAAAAATGAACATTTTTGCACATTTTCATATTCTGATTTATATTTCACCTGATGTAATTCATCAATAAATATTAAAGACCAACATGATCTGAAATATCACACTCCAAACACACGCACACACACGTGCTTAAAACAGTAAGCCTTCCACAAACCCTCCTTGAGTCTTGATCTGACATTCTCCAGCCCAGCAGAGCTGTAGTTGATCCTTGTGCTGTTTGCACCACCGACACCACTGCGGGGCGGTTCGACAGCGCCTCCGCACTGCAGGACTCTGTGGTCCTTCGTGTTTTAGCTGCACACTTATTTTACCGCAAGTCTCTTCATTTACAAATCCCATAGCAGGTGGAGAGAGAGAGAGAGAGAGAGGGAGAGAGAGAGAGAGAGAGAGAGAGAGAGAGAGAGAGAGAGAGAGAGAGAGAGAGAGAGAGAGAGAGAGAGAGTGTGTGTGTACTGGGAGTCAACATGAACATTCCTGGTTTTGGAACAGTGAAACGTGCGCGGATCCTAGCGTGTAATTGCGTCTGTTCGGGGCATGACTCTGTGCGCGTGTCTCCAGCCTCGTGCTCCTCTCGTTCCAGAATGTTCTCTCGTGCCCGCGGGCTTGTTTTATTCAGGCATCTCGGTGACGGCTCAGTCACCGCTGATGGCCACAACAGCGCGGTGGAGCAGGTTGGAGACACGCCCTCTCAGCTCAGTTTCTGAGCTGCAGCCAATGGGGAGTCTTTTCTTAGACCAGCCTTCCCACTCCCAGTAACAGCGGGCGTCTCACGCGCAACAAAACGGACCCACGTTGCAGCTTTTTAATTATTCAAAGCTACACGCGTCTCCAAAACTATTACAGCGCATCAACGACAGCGAGAAAATTAAGGCGTGGAGCCTGCCGTGCGCGCGATCAAATCCCACACTTATCTGCCACTGCCAGGACCAATACCAGAGCGCCAAATGAAAAGTGTGGAGGTTGCTAAGCAACGTGCCGATCGCGGCGATAAAGACGCGCTGCAGCAGCCAGCGAGGACCCGAACTCTGTTCGCGCGCGCGCGACACGGCAAAGCCCCCGCGAGCCACGGGTCTTCATCGCGCACAGGCGGTCACGTGGCAAGAGAGCCGCGCGGAAAACGCTCGAGGCTCCGAGCGTCGTCTGTGGTGACGTGATTAGCGCTGTTTCTGCGGCGGGTACGTGGAGCCTCAAGGCGCCTCCATCCTAACGAGGTTGCAGAGTGGTTGTATGCTAGAACAGTTTTAAAATAACACATTTAATTGTGGGTCTATCTTAAGTTATGGCAGTTCTTTATCCAAAAACATATTTGAGCGTTTTTTATCAAATCAATAATCTAACTAGTTTTTATGTGGTGTTTGACTGGGCCACCAGTGGATCCGATGTCATGAACTCTCCTTACAACTAAAAACCGAGAGCTACGCTGCTGCGAAATCCACCCACTCAAACTCCAGCAAAAGGAAAATGGAACAGTTCTATGAAAAATCTTATTTTTCAGAAATTTGCCCTTGCCCAAGATGTAGTTGAGCGAAGGAGTAAGTGAAAATCTGAGTCAAGACAGAATTGGTGATGGTGCGTGATTCCTCTTCCAAGGGATGCAGGAGTCTGTGGCAAGCAGACTGTAAATAACTGATGTGAGCTGTAAAAGGAGAAATACTTTAATCAAAGTTGAGGAATATACCTACAAGTAAAAATAACTGAAAGAGAACTGTTGATGTCAATATGTTCACATCTGCAACACTGTTATCCAGAGCACCTCATATATTTATCAGACAGTTTGTGCTCCTTGGGAAGTGAACCCATACCCTTGGGGTTGCCAGCACCTTGCATTATCCCCTGTATCACGTGAGCTGCAGGAGCACGCCTGCCTAAATGATGCCCTTGCATCACAGTCACAGATTTACCCTCCTGACAGAGTATGTATGGCTTCATGGTCAATATTAGGCCTACTGTGTGTAACTATGATTATATTTTGGGGGATGTCCATTTTACAGTATGTCATACAATGTCAGAAACCACAAATGGAAGTGTGTATTTGAGATTACATGGCAATTTGACACATGATGCAAGTGTGTGTTGATTTTGGCATGCAGTTTTCATGAAACCTCTTTTCAGGATACACCCTGAGTGTGTGTGTGTTGTGTGTGTGTGAGAGAGAGAGAGAGAGAGAGAGAGAGAGAGAGAGAGAGAGAGAGAGAGAGAGAGAGAGAGAGAGAGAGAGAGAGAGCCTCATAGGTACAGTGCAAATCTAAGGGGCAAAATGTGAACAATTGTGCTGCATTGTGATTGAATGTGATGCATTTGTGATATTTTCAGAGGCTTAGCTTCATCCATTTTTACTATTTTGGATAGTGTCATGCTTAAGTGTACTGAAGTGTACTTAAGCAAGTCTATCTGGCATAGAATATAAAAGCGTATCTTGTTGGATAAGGGGAGAACTGTAAATGAGATTTTTCAGAAAACCATCCCATTAATTCCATAAAATGGACTGTCCTATTGATGCCGGGGGAAGGCTCTGTTCTATAGGGTGACGCTGTACTGTGTCTGCATTGCCACGGGAATGGCAAAGAGGTTTCACAGGAACTGAGGAACAAGGCTTAAAAAGACGTTGTACTGCTTAAACTAAGGAACCATAGTGGCAGATGATTTTAAAAGATCCACTTTACAGACAATTTAGCTCACGTGCAAACTGCTGACGATACTATTATTCATCTTATTAAATATGAATATAAGGATATGAGTTTTGGACGATGCGTCTGTATTTGAACTCTGCACTGTAAGTGTGTGTACACACAGATCAGTGCAACTCAGCACACAGTCTGCCTTTCCTTCCTTCTCATTCACAGCCTTTCAAACATGGTGCTCAACCAGATCAGGGAACTAATGCATAATAGAGGAAATAATCAGTGTCTGCCGGAGCCGCTGACAATTTATTATCATGCATTCTTATATATTGTCTTTGGTGTATTAATCAGTACTCACTCGGGTCTTCTGAAACCAACACACACACACACACACACACACACACACACACACACACACACACGGAGGGGGGTGACAAACAGAGAGCAGCTGGGAGTGTGAAGTTAGGAAGGAGAGTTGCAGCGAAGCAGAATCACATCAGCTCTAATACCGACTAAATAATGAGCCAAGACAAGTGCAGGAGAGCTAATCTTCCTGCCTCAAAGAGAGCACTGCAGAGTGGAGCGAGGGAGCTGGTGAGGTGGTGAAGTGAGAGAAACGAGAGAGCGAAGGCGTGTGTGGTGAGAGATGAGAGAGAGAGAATGAGAGAGAGACGGAGAGAGAGAGAGAGAGTCTGGGAGAGAGAGAATGAGAGAGAGAAGGGGAGAGAGAGAGAGAAGGGGAAAGAGAGAGAAGAGAGAGAGAGAAGGGAGAGAGTGTGAGTGAGAGAGAGAGAGAAGGGGAGAGAGAGTGAGAATGAGTGAGAGTGAATACAGATAAAATGTAATGGGTGTGATTTCCAAATCCTCTGCCTGAGTAACACAGCCCCAACAGTCATGATTTGACACAAATGTGCTGAATATCCACAGAAGTGTTAGCACTCTCTCCACTGTGCATTTGGACACTGGACATCCATCAAGAGACACCAGCTGATCACTGAGCTGGTGTTGTGCCCACCGAGGCAAGGAGCTCAGACATCTAATGCACACCTCCTCAAACACACACACAGCACTCCAACATGGACGACATTACAGGAGCTCAGACATCTAATACACACCTTCTCAAACACACACAGCACTCCAACATGGACGACATTACACAATCAATGAATTATTCACCAACACAGCAAGATAAACCAGGAATTTAATTAAAAAGTGTAAACTGTTTAACTTTCATCCAACCAAACACAAATGAACACTGTAAGAAGGAATTAAACTCTGAGGTTTCTGCTCTAAACAAATGATCAGCGTTGGACTAAAATAAACTCATATAAGAAAAGGCTTTATTTAAGCTTATTTTGACCTGCAATTCCGTGCATATGTAAGTGAGCACTAGAGATCTTCATTAACATGGCCCATTATAATGTCCTCTTTAAGGGACCTGCCTTATATGGGGTTAACATCATAATACAGGTGTAGATGTCACATTAAAGAGCTAAAAGTTAGACTGATGGGGTCATGGAGGTCAATAGTGTAACAAGGGAGGTGGGGTAATGGATATAACAAAGGGGTTAAAGAACACGACATGAATGGTGTCCAAGGTCTGGGTGTTGCGGTAGAGCTGCTATCAGCCAGGGGAGGGTGACGTCGCATAGAGAGCTATTCATTAACCACAGGCTTCCAAATGGAATCAATAATACGCCTTTCCAATTACACGGCGAAAGATCCATAGGAAACTCATGCTGTATTTAAACGCTTTAGTATCGACTGCCCTGGAAGCTCACGGCAAGACTCACCTTGTGCTGAGTGGGGAACCTGCTGGGAATTTGCCGGCTGCTTCATACCGTGCTACACACGAGGAGGAAGGTGACCCAAATGCAGCAATCGTGTCCCTCAGCAAAGCCAAGATCACTAGTCTCAACATATGTGTTTTCCAAAAAAACTGTTAAATAGGAAATTGTAGTAAATAGTGAGCAATAGATGTACACATCTGCTCACAGTGTGATTAAGTAGCAGACGCACGCATGTACGGGCTCATTTGCACACATGCATGCACGCACGCACACACACACACACACACACACACACACACACACACACACACACACACACACACAAAGTTGCTTACATCATCCCTCCGTGTGGACAGAGACAAAGTGAGGCAAGTGGGCAATGGCTGTTATCTGCCTGCGTCTGATTCACTTGCATGTGTGCTGCTCTGTGTGCGACGACAGCTCCATGTGTGTTCGTTATAAATAGCCCCGCCGGGGCCCAACGCACAAGCCGTTAGGAGTTTTCGCCCCCTCGCCTCCTTCTGAGCAAGCTTCCCACGGAATAATAACTCCCATGATGCCTTGTTACAGACCACGCCTCCCTCCACCACCAGCACCACCTTGGGGAGGGTAATGAAATATGTCTGCTGTGATGTATGGGTGCCGGAGAAGCTGGCCTGGAAAATTGAATCACGCTAACTTAATTTGCAGTCAGGGCAATCAGATTACTGGTTTTGGCTGGAGTATTTTGGCCCCCACTGACGATGAATTCATCTTGGTGTAGGGGCTGTCAGAGGCTGCTAAGGCCTGGACACTCTTCAACGGCGTGGGGGTGGGGTACCTGTGCCCACCATGGGGTGCTGGTCAAACATGTTGCCAGGCATACAGAGACCAGCCAATAGCAGAACAAGAAAAGAAAAGGTTCATTTGTAGCGTAATAGGCTTCTGTTTAGGGTTTGCCAGGTTAACTTCTGGAGAAGCCCGATATTATGTCAATTTTCCAACTCTGAACCCTGCCAATCCAGGCACAGTCAACTTAACGAAAGGAGAAAACAGAGGAAGAGAGAAAAAGAAAGCCTGAACAGGCTTTGGTGTAAGAAAATGAAAAACAAGTGATATGATAAGAGGTTTCCCTAAATAATCAGGGAATGAACAGAGAAAGTGGAAATTAGAGAGAGAGAGAGTGAGAGAGAGAGAGAGAGAGTATGTGTGTGTGTGTGTGAGAGAGAGAGAGAGAGAGAGAGAGAGAGAGAGAGAGAGAGAGAGAGAGAGAGAGAGAGAGAGAGAGAGAGAGAGAGAGAGAGAGAGAGACACCCAGGCTGCTGACATTGGTGCCGCTGTTTGAAGAAAGGAAATCAATCAGGGTGACAGGCTGAGTTGCTCCTCAAACACTCTACCTCACTTAGTCCTGCCACATCATCCATCTGCACACATCTGAGACACACACACTTACACACACACACACACACACACACACATACACACACACACGCGCACACTCATGCAGGCACGTTTGTTTTTCACAAAAACACACATTCCCATGCACTTATGCATACATGTACATAAAAACATAATCTATATCCAAAGAAACTCTACTCTATGTTTACCATTCCTGCTATGCCTGACCTGATGGAGTCAATATAACTTCTAGAAACTTTATTTCCAAATCTTTTGTTTGGCTCTACAAATTGTGGCTCAAACCACTGTAGTGCCTTTGACACGTAAGCCTAACTTTACATGGTGAACACAT
This sequence comes from Brachyhypopomus gauderio, assembly GCF_052324685.1. Lineage (NCBI taxonomy): Eukaryota > Metazoa > Chordata > Actinopteri > Gymnotiformes > Hypopomidae > Brachyhypopomus > Brachyhypopomus gauderio. The sequence goes on along the minus strand of NC_135214.1, from coordinate 33,224,856 downwards.
TTTCACTGTCTTAGAAATTACTTTTTTAATATATATGTGAACTGAGAAAACAAATGACATACACTCTCTTCATCTTAGCATTTCCAATATATATATTTGACCCATGTCTGCTCTCTCTGTTACATTTAATTCAGAAGCTCAGGATAAATCCCTGAAATCGCTTGTGTTAAATGCTTTAAGACCTGGTCTTCAGAACCACCCAGCCTTCATCACACCATTTAAAGGTAAAATACAAGCATTCTGTTCGTTTAAGGATTGGAAGGTAAGACATATGTAATGTTAATGCACATTGTAATGGAAACATAATAGCTTAAGACAGGCAGTGAAGGCTGAGTCATTAGTTATTTGAAAATGGAAAAAAGCACCATTAATGATATTTGATAGGGGACATTGCAGCAATAAAGAGAATGGGGAGTGGGGGGTGGTGGAAATATAACTAAAAAATCTATAAAAATGTTTTCTTTCTGTGTCCAAAATGTCAGTTTGACAAATATAAGGTTAAACAAGGATTATGACAATGTATGTTATTCACATTATTAAAAATACCATTACTACAACACACAGCAATGGGGGGAAAAAAGTGAGAATATAAGAAATGGCAAATAAACAAACAAAAAAATTCAATAAATGGGTTTATTGAGTTCTTGCTTTGTGAGCTCCATGCTGTCAGACAGCTGCTGTGTTTCTGAGGTTGTTTATTTGAACCCTGACGTGGAGACGGTAGGCTTGAGAAGAACAAAGACTGAGGAGGGGGAACACTTAGGAAGAGGGCAAAATGGAGATCCTTGTGGAAGACACGTCAAGCAGATGCAGAGAACTGCACTCGGAGGTGAAGAACTGGAGGTATGTGCTGACCTTCTCTGAACTGGATATGGCGCACCAGGGACTCAGATGGGCTGAGTGGCGATTCCAGCTCAATCAGTGCAGTGGTCTCAGCTTAACTGATCCATTTCATTTCACTAGTTGGTGAACGATAGTGTCACTGAGGATACGCAGAGGTGACAGGGATGATGGGAAGTATCCGTCGACTAGGAAATGAAGAGGATGGCTTTGAGGACTGTGGAGGTCGCAGGTCGGATGTGAGTAGAGGAGGAGGGTGAAGCAAAGCTCCTAACGAGTTCACCTGACAGGAACAGAGTCTTGTAAAATGCACAGAGATACCGAAGTAACCTCCATGTAGACCAGTAAGTGGTGAATCCATTCACTAGGGCGCTCTGGACTTACTGAACGAGGCTGGGGGTAAAACGCCACAAGGAGAGGAGCGGGAGGGCACTAGTGCTTTGGATTTCTAGAAATGGAGATGAGAGAGTCGGTAATGGCACCAGGAGGGGCCTGGCTAGGTTATGGCTCCGACACTGAACTGGTGTTTGAAGGAGTGTAAAGTGAGGTGAGTTATGAGAGCGAGGGGTGTGGAGTGACCTATAATGATCACCTGAATGACTGCAGTGGTGTTGGAGTAAATGTGGACAGTATTTCCTGTGAATTTGTTCCCTGTAAGAAACAGAAAATGTTTCAGTAGGAAGTGGAGAAGGAGGCGTTTCAGACCAAGCAATTCAGCCAAAGCTATTTCATAACTCCATTTGTCGGAACAAGTCCGTCTACATGAAAAAGCTAATCTGGTCTCTTCCTCTGTTCTCCACAATAAATAATTCCCAATTATATTTTTCTTTCTTTTTTTGTGAACTAGATGGAAAATGAAGGGATTAAAGGAGCTTTTGGGACGTACTCTGTGATTATAATGGCAATGCAGACAACCTCCTCCTCTAATATAATAATTACAAACTACTGTGGTGTTTGGTAGGTGAGGGAGCAATTGGTACTTAGCTAAATATTATAGGTATCTTATTAATTAATAGCGACAATAAAATTTTGATGGCTGCAGTGAAACTGTATAAAGTATGACGGCGTTATTAATTTTCAGGTTAATTTTCAGGACGGCGTTATTAACTTTCAGTAAAGTTCAGGTAGTGAATTGCTCGACAATTGTCTGATAATCTAATTAAACAAATTTGCCACTGTAATCAATGCTGAAACAGTTGCCTGGTGGGACTCCATCGCCACCATGTCAGATCTTATTCGATCAATGCGTTGAACTTTAATGCTGCTCATTAATTGGTTAATTGTAAAGTGGCTTCTAAGCAAACACTTAACCATCAAGGAATGCTGTGATACTACTAAGACTAATTACTTACCCAGAGCGTTTATGCAAGACCGTTTATGCATTGGAGCAGATGCCACAGCGACTGCTGATTTGCTCATCCAGAGAGAGCAGAGGTAAAAGCAAACAGACTTGAATCTGCAGTGTTTGCATTATCTGTAATGAGGAAACATTCCAAACTACCTATGCTTTCACAGCAGGCCTCATCTGACCGGACACAGCACCAAGATCGTCTGGGGTTACACCTTTTGGACCATGTGTCATTAGTGTTTGGTTATTTGTGGGAGTCTAGTTATTGTTTAACACAGTTTTAAAGTAAAGAAAGTTAGACAATTGACTTGCATAAAATTCTCTAGTTTCCAAACTTAAAATGGTAAGATAACAGAAAGTAGAGGATTTGTGGACTGTACATTTTAAAGCAACTAGGTAACAAAGTTTAAAACCTTTTAGGGATGTTCACTGTATGTGTGTGTGAAGCAACTTTGTTTATAGATGATTAAACTAACAAACAACACTGTATTCTCTATTCCATTATTCTATCTTAAGCAAGAAAGACACATTTAGAAATAATCCCATAATGCACTGTTCTTCACTTCCTGCAGTTCTGTCCCATTTCCCGCCTATACGTGTAAAGCTGTAGGGTGTTCCAGCGTCTTTCATTTGCTCCAACAGCGGTGCTCACGAGCGACTCTCAGAAATCCGATTTCAGAAAGGAAACAGACGTCCATGATGCCAATTACCCATGATGCACCGCGGTACTGCGACGGCCCGAAAATGGAGGGAAAATTTGTGTGATCTTTATCATGATTGATGTGGCGTTCTTGGTTGTACGTCTGAAAAGGTTTTTGAAAAATCACTATTTAACTTGCTGTAGTAACATTAGCGTTTATAAGTCAAGCAGTAGATCATTGATAGATTTGCCTTATAACAGTTTATAACGGAAAGCCTTCGTTAATATCACACTATACTATCAAAGACTTGTATGATCATTACACTGCACTGAATTTACATTAATTTACGTGACAATGACACAATCACGTTTTAATTTAGCTTTTACTGTTATTTAAATGCAAGCACCGGAACAGGACATCATTTAGAAATACATCTCTACATAGACTGTTTCTTCTGTGTATGCTGCTTAATGTAATCTAGTTATGTCTAGTTAATTCACGGCTTAATGTACTAATGAATTCATGTACACATTTCCCCATATGTGTTTTTGCTTTAACTGCGGAGAAGAAGCATATTGTTTGTGTTTTGTTACGGTTACACAGAAAATCTGGGCAGACGTACAAGCATCACGTTACACGTCAGAAAATCACTCGTCATGGCAACCGTTCCTACCAGCATAGTGGCAAAATACGTCACACGGAGCAGCAGTGACGTATGAAGGGTCCCAGATCTGCTCTGAAGACTTTTATGCTTGTAGCTCCTTCAGTCAGCTGTCGACAGTGTCGTATTCACTAAAGTGTATTCACTGTCGCAAGTTTCCGCACTCACAGCTTCCCAGGCAGAGTGGCGATGTTCTGCTTCAGTTGGTCCAGCGTAGTAGGCTTTCTGTCGCGAATTTTCCGCTTGATGATGGCCCAAAGGTTTTCAATGACATTGAGGTCAGGCGAGTTGGCCGGCCATGCCAAAACTTCAAGCTGTTTTTTAGTGAACCAATCTTTGGTCGACTTTGCCGCATGAACCGGTGCAAGATCCTGTTGAAATATGAAGTCTTCTTCACCGAACTGTTCCTCAACAGTCGGAATCAGGAACGTTTCCAGAACATCTTGATATACGGCAGCATTTACAGTCTTCTTGAGGAAGCAGAGTTTCCCTACTGTAAAACCGATGCTGAACAAGAAACAAATGGAGAAACGGCTGAAGTGGGCCAAAGAACACTGCGAGTGGACTGCTGAAGACTGGCAGAAAATGGTCTTCAGTGACGAATCACGCTTCTGCATCTCCTTCGGTTACCAAGGTCCTCGTGTCTGGCGTCGTGGTGGCGAAACCTACAACCACGAGTGCGTGAAAAGATCCGTCAAGTTTCCCCAGAGCGTTATGGTCTGGGGATGCATGTCCGCTCGAGGTGTAGGGGAAACTCTGCTTCCTCAAGAAGACTGTAAATGCTGCCGTATATCAAGATGTTCTGGAAACGTTCCTGATTCCGACTGTTGAGGAACAGTTCGGCGAAGAAGACTTTATTATTCTAATTCAATAAAACAACAGTGTCACAGTTAAATGGTCTAAATGGGCCTTTTGGAAAGCTCAGCTGAGCAAATTTTTTTACAGGTAACGAGTTCTGTGATTAGTCTAATGAGTAGGACAGGTGCGGTGAACACCTGATTTGCTTTCTGCACAAAAAATGCATTCAAAGAATTTCATGTTTGCACTATTTCAGATTATTCTAATTCGTTGACCAGCACCTGTATAAGAGAGATCCATTACTAAGTCCTGATTCAGCTAGTTGAATGGTACTACCATGCAGTCAATGACATGTCAATGAACGTTCCCCCAGATCTACTGTCTTGCAGTAGATTCTCTCCAAGGTTAATTCTTCACTACAAAAAATTTTATAATAATAAAAAACCTTCATAAAACATACATCTAGCACTATTCACTCTAAAAAGCCCATCTGCTGTTTCCTGATCCACAGTCATCCCAAATCAGCTCTCTTGCCCAACTGAGTTTTAGGAAGCAGGTTTTAAGCAATTTCCACTGGTGGCACTGATCAATATTTCAGCGGGATGGGCCTGTGCTGCTCTCCTGATGACGGATGTGCGGTGTGGGTGGATGATGCTGGTGCTCTCCTGTCTGCGCAGCTGAAGACCGAAGACAAATCTGCTCGTCGCAAAGCCGTGGATCGGAGAAACCAGGAGCAATAATATTTAGACAAATCACAACAGGCCACCTGCGCAGAAGACGAGGGTTGGGGTGTGTGTGTAAGTGTGTGTAAGAGTGTGAGTAAGAGCAGGGCAGAGATAAAGATGAGGTGTGGAGAATGGGACAAGGAAGATACACTAAATAAAAGAGAGAGATAGAGATGGAGAGAGAGAATAGTTGCATTAATTTATGAAAGCGCTGGGACAGTGGGATTATTTTTCATTCTCCTCTAAACTTAAATCTTCAGTAAATGCATTTTCTTGGCTGATGGTACCTAGGTGGCTCTTTCAGAATAGATCCCCCAAAGCACAAACCAGTGGTTGATATTCAGAGGAGCGAAACATTTTTCATAATTCAAAATAGCCTGTTTAAAATACACTCCCCTGTCACCAGTGACGAGGACAGAAATGCACAGAACCTCCAAACATTTTTCTCCTGTCAGTCAAACCCCTCCCCCCTCCCCACACCCCCCTCCTCCCACAACAAAGCAAGTCCCCTCCGACACGAAGACACACTTCCCATCTCTGCTTTCTCCAGGCTGTACCAGATTCTTTATAGGCTTCCTGTCACCTCACATCTGAATGATGTTGACATCATCAGCCCGTGTCCTTAGGTCCTCTGCATGGCTGCTAGTGTCCTCAGCTCTAACAAAGCTAGTAAAAATAACTCCTGGCTCACAATGATGCGCTTATTATTAGCCCCTACGACACCAGACACATCTACAAACCAGCAGCGTCCTGAAATGCTAACACACTTCAGAAGGTGCTCAAATTAACATTTGAGAGCAGGTGTAGGTGTGGTCAGCTGGCGGCCTGATGCTGTGGGCAGAGAGCAGGATATGGGGTCATTAACCCCGCCCTAATTGATTAACGAGAACAGGGCATGGCCAATCGTCAGCCAGTTGTTGAGTTACTATGCCCACATATGCACACACATCCTGCCAAACAAAAAGTTATGCTCGCACACACACACACACACACACCTGAATGAACCAAGCATGTACCCTGAACATTGAACACACAACAAACAACATGGTACCAATAGTTTAATATTAACAGAAAAGTACACATACAGCACATAACTGTAATGTTTTAAGGCTAAAACAGCGTTGCCTACTGAAGCATTGATTTAGCAGGGAAAGAGTAATGATTGGAGGAATTTGGCATATTCCATAAAGATGAAACCAATTAAAAAGAAACCCAAAGCAAAGCCTGCCAAGCCCCTGTACACAGTAGAAGGCCTCACGCTGCTCTCTCGCCAGTGTTTGTCTCGTCCATATAGCTGTTCATCACAGCTGTGGAACATGATTGCTAATTGGAGACCTGCAGTCTTGCTCAGAAGTGCTTTAAACACGAGATCTCGTTAAAGGGATGTGCTACAAAATTTCAGTCCCAGCGTGGCAAACAGCAAATGCAATCAAAAATGGTACAAGCTACACAGTCTATAGTACTGTTCACACACGACAATGGCAAAATAATCATAAAAAAAATAATAAACCAACAAGCCCAAACTCATGTTTCTGATGAAACAGAGAGCAACTAGGATGGAGAAGCAGAATTAGGCACCGTGTCAGTTTGCCAACCCAGGGCTATTTGATCTGAAACTTTAGTGTGTTTTGAAATGCTGATTAACAAAAAAAACATATCCCTGACAAACAGAACAAACAAATGCTTAAAGTGGAAGGAGCCTGTAAAAAGAAAGGTTAGTAATAAAGAGGAACACAGGACAAGTCACAAGGAGACAAATACCTCAGGATGTCTAGGACATGGCTATAAATAGAAGCAAGGCCTGCACCAGCAGGCCACCAGAACTCCTCCTTTCTCTCAATTTTCCTTTAGAAAAACAAAGAGAAACTCAAAATGCCAACTCCGGCCAGCAGAAAGACCTCATTCTCTCTGCCTCAATCGACCATTAACTACAGGAGCGCTTTGGAGACCTTTGTAGAAACTTAAAATGTCTTCATGCATCAGAGTAGCCCAGATATAGTACCATCTCACAGTAGTGAGATTATTTTTATATAGTAGTCCGTTAAAAAAAAGTTACATTTTGCACACTGTAAGATTTAGATTAGTCTTGGCTTGTGAATTTATGAATAATCAAATCACTCAAAACCATGCGCTGATCACGTCCTCCGTTTCAAGGCTTGGTTAAAATCACGTGGGTGTGGAAGAATCTGAGAGTCTAGTCCTGTAGGATTGCTGTGGATGTCCCTCTGACAACTCACCTCACTCAACTCCTGAGTCATCATCAAAGAGAAAAAAAACACTGCAGTTCGGTGACCCTCAGGACCCTGACTTCAAGAAGCCTTCTTACGGAAACACCAGCGATCGCCAGGTTTAAAACGTGACCAACACCTTAGATTTGCTAAAACTTGAAAACTGAGCACTCATGAATACAATCAGATGACACCATATGGATGACACCGTAGCTGCAACCCCCACGGCAGGCACACGGGAAAACAACTGGCACGGACAAAGAAAACCCACTCAGTCAAACTAGCACTCTTTTCCCAGGTTAGAACAGCTTCCTGCTTTTAGAGATTTCATAACCAAAGAGCTCTGACAACCACCTATTATCTGTCCAATTGCCGTATTCTCTCCAGTACTTGGGTGACCCACTCTTTCTCTGCTCAGAGAGCAACTCCTCTACTGGTTTGCACACAGGAAGACCAGTCGTTTGGAAGACCAGTCGTTGCTGACGACTACAGGTCCTGCCCAGGCCGTTCTTGCCCATTATGCTCATGTAGTAATTCATTCTGACATGTCAAACAGCCATTAGCAGACATCTGAATGCAGAGATGCAACAAGCTCCCTCCCCAGCAGGGGGCGGTATGACTACTGCTGGTTATGCCCCTGCCTGTCAGTTCAGTGGATCCTACTTCATTCTGAGGAACATTGGTTCTGTTGAATAGTCAGGAGTTGCTCACAACTGGACGAACGTTGGCCTGAACAGAAAGCCAATTAAAACCAAGGACAACACTCCAGGTTCAAAACACAGCTTATACTGTAAGGGCTTCACAGTACACGCATTGTAACAGAGCTAACACTGCAGAAACGCTAGCAGAGGACCTGCCACTGTCTGAGCAGTGCTTTGGAGAGACTGTACTTCTCTCTCACACACACACACACACACACACACACACACACACTACACACGCCCCCCCCCTCCCCACTAAAGCAAGGCCAATATAACATCATTACTTTTAACCAACCCTGACAGTTCTCTCTATTCATATACACTCCATTTACTTCAATAATTAAAAGTAGAAAGACACTTATTCATTAATTATTAAAACTATCAATGGGATTGGGAAACCAATTGCTTGGTTACTTGACGTGAACAGAGCCCTCTCAGAAAACATTACTGTCAGTAAGAATTGAATAGAACCCCCGAACTGTATTGAAAACTAGAGTATAGGGCACAGTAATATCTTAAGATATTTAGTTCATTCACAGCATACCTATATATGCCAGGGGAAACACACTCAAATTGAAAAATGTATCTACAAGATTAATTACCACCTATGGTATGCCCATGTTTACAAACATACTATATAATTCAACTTTGGTTTAATAAATAAAAAAAAAGATTAGATGATTAGATGTATCTGGTTACATGTGGGATTCCTTTTTTCCTTTGTATGCTCATGGAAGATAGTGCAAGTCTAACTTTTATATTTTATACTGATCTGAAATCAGTTTTAGATACACCCTTATTATTAAGGTTAGGCTCTAGGTCAATGGGAAGGGGTCTTAGGTCAGTGAAAAGACTCTATCTACAGCTAGTTTAGGACATCAACCAGAAACGGACTTTGTGCTGCACTAATCATTTCTACATCCACACAGTTCAGTTAGATTGACTCAGTAGATCTTTCACACCAGCTGGTGTGATTAGTCCCTTCAGCTGCGTACTGCAACCTCATAGTGGACTGATTCATTCGCTACAAAGGTATTATTAATATTTCACCACAGAAGTCGACACTGTGACATTAACACAGTGGTTGATTCACAAATGAAACCCCCATATTCAAGTTTTATATTTGTGCAAAAGGAGGAGGAGGGTGGGGGTGTCAGAACAAAGAATTCTTCAAAATCATTCTTGATTGTTAAAATTCACAGTCTGGTAGAATCAACAGGGCCTGATGACCAAAGTGCAGTGAGTCCTGGTGAATCCTGATCCCACGACACCCAGGAACCGTGGCCCCTCACCACAAACGACCCCACTGGGCAGTCAAGGTGCCCCGCCCACCTTTACCTGTGCTCAGAGAAGACGAAAGGGAGCAGAATGACAGGGACACTGTGGACAGAAGACATCACGCGTGTCATGGAGACACCTCGTCTGGAAAACGCAAAATGCTCTACTTCAGAGAAACCAGAAGTGGAAGGAGATATGATGCAAGAACTTAAAAAACATAAAACCAAAGTATTTTGCATAAAGCAGCCCAGTGTGCCACATGTTCCCTTCTCTTCCTCTCATTATTACTTTGAAACGTTTGTGTAGAAATACGCTTCCGAGGTGGATTTGGCTCTTCTCTGCTGCAGAAGTTACGTACAGGCGACCAGAAGTGCCTTCCAGCCGTGCAGAGCAGAAACTTTGTTCAGGATCTCGACGCCCAGTGGAGGAGCAGCAGTTGGAGTCAAGTTGCCCCCCCGGCCAGAAGACAGTGAGAGGAAGGGAGGAATGGGGGGTAGAGGAGTGAGGGGGTGGGAGGGAGAGAGGGATGGGGGTAGAGGAGTGAGGGGGTGGGAGGGAGAGAGGGATGGGGTAGAGGAGTGAGGGGTGGGAGGGAGAGAGGGATGGGGGTAGAGGAGTGAGGGGGTGGGAGGGAGAGAGGGATGGGGTAGAGGAGTGAGGGGGTGGGAGGGAGAGAGGGATGGGGTAGAGGAGTGAGGGGTGGGAGGGAGAGAGGGATGGGGGTAGAGGAGTGAGGGGGTGGGAGGGAGAGAGGGATGGGGGTAGAGAAGTGAGGGGGTGGGAGGGAGAGAGGGATGGGGGTAGAGGAGTGAGGGGGTGGGAGGGAGAGAGGGATGGGGGTAGAGGAGTGAGGGGTGGGAGGGAGAGAGGGATGGGGGTAGAGGAGTGAGGGGGTGGGAGGGAGAGAGGGATGGGGGTAGAGGAGTGAGGGGTGGGAGGGAGAGAGGGATGGGGGTAGAGGAGTGATGGGGTGGGAGAGAGAGAGGGATGGGGTAGAGGAGTGAGGGGGTGGGAGGGAGAGAGGGATGGGGGTAGAGGAGTGAGGGGGTGGGAGGGAGAGAGGGATGGGGTAGAGGAGTGAGGGGGTGGGAGGGAGAGAGGGATGGGGGTAGAGGAGTGAGGGGGTGGGAGGGAGAGAGGGATGGGGTAGAGGAGTGAGGGGGGTGGGAGGGAGAGAGGGATGGGGTAGAGGAGTGAGGGGGTGGGAGGGAGAGAGGGATGGGGGTAGAGGAGTGAGGGGGTGGGAGGGAGAGAGGGATAAGGGAGTCAGTGAGTGAGGGAGTGAAAGGGCAAAGGAAAAAGGGGGAGAGAGAAAGAGAGGGGTATTTGGGGCCTCATGGGTGGGTTCGTTGGTGAGCAGAGGTGACCAGCCGGGCTGGAGTGACTCTGCTCTGGAAGTCCTTATCTTTTGTAGTGGCTAGGAGCATCTGCAAACATATATTTGAGTCTGTAGGCTTCAGCCAGGAGCAGGCCCACCTCCTCGTTGCCCCAGTGTATCGTGGGAAGGTTCTGCAGGAGCATTAGCAGGCCCTGGAAGAGGGAACAGTACGGTTTCAACACGCACAGCCTGGATGCTGCATGGGTAAAGCAGGCCAGTCCACATGCTAGCAAGGTTCATATTTTCAGTCCAGAAATGAAAAGTATTAAAGGCCCCCAAAATTTGGCAATGGATTTTTTATATTTCTTCAAACCCTGAAGTTAGAATACAAAGATCCCTTGGCACATGGTTAGCATCTGTCTCAAGTTCTTAAGATGCTGTGTGTGTGTGTGTGTGTGTGTGTGTGTGTGTGTGTGTGTGCCTATTAACCATTAAAGTCTGCTCTGAATGGAAGATGAAGGAAAGAGATGAAGAGAATGAGAGTGCAAAAGGAGACACTAAAACAGAAAAGAGGGAGAGAGAAATAGAGAGAAATAAGTCAGAGCAGAAGCAAGATTGGAGGAGGGGGTGAGAGTTTTGGAGGAGGTGTTCAGCTGAGGAGGCGCTAAAGAGAGGATAGAAGGAGGAACATGAAGAGCAGGAGAACAGGAGAGCTCTGAGGTTCAGGGATCTCCGAGCTGGGCCAAGGCAGCGGGCTGTGAAATGCAGCCTGGCCCAGCTCAGGACCAATCACAGCCCTCAGCTCAGACGGACCGATGGCTGTGATTGGTCCAGCCCATGGCCAATCACAGCCCTCAGCACAGACCTCAGATGGCCCCGGGAGTTCAGCCTGTAGGTGTGTACAGCATGATGCTGGCATAAAAGACACAGAGATTTGATGCACCAAGTGACAGAGACGGACACACACACACACACACACACACACACACACACACACACACACACAATCACGAGTACCTGAAAGTCCAACATGGAGAGAATCTCTTTGCGCCACTTGATGAGGAAGGCTGCGCAGACGTACAGGTGGAAATGAGAGAAGCCTTCTGGCTCAGCCTGTTACACACACGCACACACACACACACACACACACACACACACACACACACACACACACACACACACACACACACACGGAGAGTGCTTTAACAAAAAAGGTCACAGTTCTGTGGTATCATAGTCATCTTACAGGTGTATGCAGTACTGTGTGTGCATGTGTTGGGTGTTACTTCTTTAACGCACTCTTGTTATGGCTCATTACAGCTTATTTACCAGCAATGGTATTCAGATATAGTGAGAGTATAATGTCAGCTAGGGCCACACATCCACTATTATTAAAGACTTCACTACTGCAGCCTGTTCTGTCTCAACAGACAGGCCCCCAGCGGACAGACACACACACACACACACACACACACACACACACACACACACACACACACACACACACACACACACACACACACACACACACACACACACACACACACACACACACACACACACACACACACTCTGTTGGATACAGTGCAGTACTTCCAGTCACTTGAGGGGTGGTGCTATAAATAGGTTTGTTCTTGTTTTGCTGTTTGCTTTTTGCATTCTGTTTTCTTCTCCCCAAGCAGTGAGTGTAAGAAACAGAGAAAGAGAGAGAGAGAAAGAGATAAAGAGAGAAAGAGAGAAAAAGAGCGAGAGCGAGTGAGCAGTGCAGCAGGGAGAGAAAGAGCACGGCAGAACGAAAGCAGAGCATGAAACAAGAGAAACATGTTTTGAATGTCAGAGGAAAAGAGCAACGTACTAGCAGCAGGTCAGAAAGACCAAGAGAGAGTGAAGAAAGATGAATCAGCTAAGCTAAGGCAGAAAGAGATAGAATGAGAGAGAGAGAGAGAGAGAGAGAGAGAGAGAGAGAGAGAGAGAGAGAGAGAGAGAGAGAGAGAGAGAGAGAGAGAGAGAGAGAGAGAGCGCATCCACCCAGGTATCCCACTCTGGTGAAGAGGCAGGCAGGTATGTGGGGAGGAATCCTGATCTGAACCCCTCGTTCTGTGATGGAGCACAAGATGGAGGCGCAGACAGACACGCACTTTTACCATCTGTCTTCTGTCTTTGCTGTCCCCCTTCATTCAAGTTTAGTGTGCGGCGCTAATTGATCTTGTGGGGGCAGCCCCAATGTGCAATTTTAACAGACAGAGGAAGAGCGGGGGGGGATGGGGGGGGGGGTCCCGAGTCTCTCCCTGTAATCAGCACACCAACAAAACCCAATTCTGTAGAACAAAACTCTGTTCCAAGCAGGCAGTGCTGTTCAAAACAGCAACATGTAAATCAGAGGTTTTTATTTCTCTGTGTCTTTGCAGTCGTTGTGAGAGGTCATATCAACACATCCAAAAGATAACAGTACACACATTTACACACATCCCTTTGTGTATTCTTCAAAAAATGAGTTGGGAGGAACTGCTGGGCAGACGTTGGCATGGAGCGAGAGAGGGAATGGACAAACGGGGGGAGAGAGAGAGAGAGAGAGAGAGAGAGAGAGAGAGAGAGAGAGAGAGAGAGAGAGAGAGAGAGAGAGAGAGAGAGAGAGAGAGAGAGAGAGAGATTGTGTGTCACACATCCAAACACAGAGTGCTAGAAGAAGGAAGTCAGAGTCCTAACATTAAAATGAGAGTGCAGGGTTGCTCATCTTAACCAAGGCCCTTTCAGATGGACAGTCGTCCCAGTAGAAGACAGTCTATCAGTAAGGAGATCAGAATCTCCTAGTGTCTAGCAGTGTAGCTCTGCCCTCTGACCCACTGGGTCTTTCCTGCTCGGCATCCGTTTTGAACCTCCGCGGTTTGATGGCAGCGCTGCTAATACAGTGACTGTGTCCCAGAAAGGCGGCTAAGGGTGGACCAAAAATCGGATGCATCCAAAACATGGAAAATCATTTGAGTCTGAGAGTACTGACATTTACACCCATTTGTACCCATCAAGACACCCCTCTGTCTCTTGTGAGGGTCACATGCTGCATAATGAATGACAGAATGATGTTGATGTAGTGCCTTTCAAGGATTCCAAGGTCGCTTTACAATTAACACATAAAACTTGTACATCAAGTCACACGCCGATGAGAAGCGGCAGCCAATCACAGCGTACTTTGATCCAGAAACCTCCGTCCCCTGGGGGACTGAATGAGGTGTAGGGAGGAGAGAGAGGACAACACACAGGACAGAGGACCATCCATCACTGGGCATGCAGACATACAGTCTCAGTCTCACTCACACACACACACGCACCCATGCACACACACACCCCTTTATTAGGGTAGACATCACTGGGCATGCAGACACACACCATCATTCACACTCACCAGGAGAATTTAGGAGGAAAGCCAATTAACCTAACCTCCATGTTTCTGGATTGTGGGAGGAAACCAGAAACCCCGGAGGAAACCCCCACAGACATGGAGAACATAGAAACTCCACCCAGACAGTCCCTGACTGAAAGCGTAAGTGCTGGGTTAGGAATAGCAGCATGTAGCTACATACCCAGGCTGTATATGGCTTAGACCAATCCCATGCACTATTAGCAGGTGTGCGTATGTGTACACACAGACACAGCATTCACAGAGACGTACACAACAGATGCAGGCATCTCTTGTACTGTGGCTACAGCAGGTGGTTCCTGAAACTGGTTGTTAAAGGTATGGGAGCTCACTACGGCATTACAGCAGATGCAGGCTACCGACAGACGCCTCAAATCCTGCCCCGCAAACACGTCTGACAGGGGACCGACAGCGTCTCAGACAGTGAAGATGACCCGCGCATTATCGGGTCAGGTTTCTATGCCATCAACGACACGTACATGTGAGTGGTGCATAGGACAGGCCAGCGGCATCGTGGGGGAGGAGGGTCTCTCTCTCACTCCCACATCGTCTGTGTACAACGCACCTGTCTGGACACAGGCTGTCTGGGTCTGGTCTTCTAGATTGAAGATGCCTTTTCTCACCCCACAGGCAGGCAGTCTGCTGGACAGGTCTGCCCAAAAGACGTTCCCAGCTCACTTCATGCACACACATGACCTGCTACGCCCAGTCACGTCTGAAATTAACACTTTGCTCTGAGAATTTATAAACTGCCAATATGCAGCCAACGTTCACTGTAGAATAGTGAATAATGTCTATCCACCCTGCCCTGTATCCACTGTCTACCATCTGGTTTACTTTCCTGACTGTGAAATAATTGTTCATCTGATCTACTGTATAGAGCCTGTAATCTAATCTATACAGACTGTACAGCGTATTAATTGTGTTGTGTACAGTTCAAGGCCTGCATCAAGGCGTGTGTGTTCTGTCTGGTTTGATTGTTCATGTCAAATGTAGCACTGCATCCTGGAGAAAGGCAGCTTGACTCGCCTCTCAACGCATCTGTGGGGAGAAGGAATGACAGAGGTGTGACTAAAACAGCCAATGGGCCGACCAGCCAGATCAACACACACCGCTCACGCAATGAGCCAGCCAATCACGTCCACATCTACTGCACGCTTCCTGAACCAGCCAATCACGTCCACATCTACCGCACGCTTCCTGAACCAGCCAATCACGTCCAGATCTACCGCACGCTTCCTGAACCAGACAATCAGGTCCATATCTACCGCACACTTCCTGAACCAGCCAATCACGTCCATATCTACTGCACATGCTGCTCGATAACCACGTTTTTTTGCTTAGGTCTTCGCTTCTGTGCTTTGTTTACACATCCGTTCATCCAATATCAGCCGTGTCAGGAGGGTGAAGCCATATGTATAAAAAAAGAAAGAAAGAAAAAATTTAATAGGGGGTAAAGAAACAAAAAGAAACTGAGTGTGGAGAAAGGGACATATCAAGTGTTGTTGAGACACACCAGAAGAAAAATGCAGTATTCAAATGAACACAGAACCTGTGCTCGAGGACAAGCCTTTTACTTCGATTTTGTTTGTGTGTGTGTTTTGCTTTTAACCACTTATAAAAGGTTTCTCCAACACCATTATATTATATAAAACATCTAAGTAGAGATTTTCATTGTGTGAGGTCCAGTTTCTCAGGGTTCTATTTCACCAAGAAATTAACTGAACTGAAATTACTCTGAGGACCAATTACAATGCAAAGAACAAAATTGATCAGCTCTGAATACAGAACCCATAGCTAGAGGCAAGGATCGGTCTACAGATTCATCTGTGGCGTCTTGCCCAGAGCATGCTGACATCTTGGCACTGGAATCCAGTGGTGATTTGTTAACTGTACCAACCAGCGACGTCCACCCATGAGATTATTAGGGAACTCTCCCCATTGTACCTCCTGAATTGATTAATATGTACCTCACCCCATCGAGAACTGATTATTAGGCACATTCCTAGCAGTAACGTGCTAGCCAAAACCGGCTACCAGAGAGAAGAGTGGTAGAGAGCCTTTTCTCCTCACGCCTCCAAGCTGTGGGACTCCCTCCCTAGTGTCTCCAGGGTTCCTCGTGATCCTGGTACATCTGACAAGTGGGTTAAGATGTATCTGCTCACATCAGCTTTTAATTAACCTGTGACTTCTGTATTATATTTTCCTGTGTAATAGTTTATCGTGTGAATTTCATACATATATATTTTATCACATGTTTTTGCTCTTCTTTGATTTATAATTTAGAAAGTTTTCTAAAAATAAGAATGATTTATCTTAATTAAGAGTTATCTGAATTTACTCGGTTATTCATTTTCGGTAAAGGGACTGTGTAAACCGTGTTTGTGTCATGGTACCGTCTCCCTGTGGACAAGTACGCAGACGTCTGGCTGTTTTTCGCGTGTGTATTGTTTGTTTGTCCGCGCCTCTCTTGGGTGGTGTGTGTAGGACATTAGCGGCCAGCACCTGAGGGTTATTTTTTAAGCCTGTTGTGTTACATTGGCTCTCTGGTTCATGCTTGTGCACGTTTGTTTCATGTGGGTGGTGGAGGAGGTGGTGGAGGGGTGGGGGTGGTGGTGGTGGTGATGGAGGGGTGGAGGAGGTGGTGGAGGGGTGTGGGTGGTGGTGGAGGTGATGGTGGAGGTGGTGGGGTGGGGGTGGTGGAGGGGTGGAGGAGGTGGTGGAGGTGATGGTGGTGGGGTGGGGGTGGTGGTGGTGGTGATGGTGGAGGTGATGGTGGTGGTGGTGGTAGAGGTGGTGGAGGTGGTGGGGGTGGTGGAGGTGATGGAGGTGGTGGGGGTGGTGGAGGTGGTGGTGGAGGGGTGGTGTGGTGGTGGTGGTGGTGGTGGTGGTGATGGAGGGGTGGAGGTGATGGTGGAGGGGTGTGGGTGGTGGTGGAGGTGATGGAGGTGATGGTACCTGGTAGGTGTCCCACAGGCGGATGGTGCAGCGTAGCGGAAGCTCCCTCATCAGGAGGTTGTTCATCCAGCGGAAGGCAAACTGCAGGTACTCCACCTCACACCTCCTGAAGTGCACGTGCACGTCCTCTGGGTTCAGGACAGAGAGCAGGACACATTTCACACACATCAGGGAATCAGAGACAACCTGAGCTGGTCTCTGAGCTGCAGCAGGACTCTGATCTTTATGAGAAATCCCACTGAATTGGGATCTACAGGTGACATCAGTTTCTAGCTCTACCCGTCCCGCTGCATTTAGACTGCGGCCTTGCAGTATAATCACCCTAGTGGGGAAATGGAGCGGGAGGCCAGGAGCATTGAGAACAGGCACATTTAATACACAGAACGCTTCCCTTCAGTGGCGGAGCGGAGCGGCATTGTGAGCGCCACCGTATCCACGGCGCTCCTGATGGATATTGACAGAAGTCTGAGGCAGCTCCATGAGAGAAGAAGAACCAAACCCATATGCATCAGAATGATAATGGACACTTTTCTACACAGCCCAAGCAATATAAACCTCTTATATATTAAAAAATCCAACTAAAAAAATTCAAAAGAGGTTTTCCTGTTGAATGATCTCGGTATATATGCTAAGTTTTGCATCACAAGGGATCCCGAACAGTCAGCATATATAAAGCAAATAAGCCCTTTAACATTTAATCTTAAATTTAAATTCTCTCTGAAATCTCATCTCTTGGGCTGTATGAATCTCTCTCCCTCCGAGACTGCGAGTCATTAAATTTTCCGGCTTTCTCTTTCCTGTCGGGATGCCCCTGCTTCACGCGCCCTCCTGCGACCTTTCACACCAGCATCGTGAGGGCATATAGACAAATCAATCACTCCACTCATCTCCCTGACAACGCCACGGAGCCGGGCCCGTAGTGGCTCAGAACGAGGACTCTGACTCTGCTCGGCCAGACGGATCGCGTAGGCTCCTCCCCCTCCTCAGGTCTAAAACACTGGCCAATGTTCAGTCTAACGATCCTGTCCTAAGCTTTTACCACAGAACAGAGTCTAGCCGGCCACCAACAACACCTACATCCTTTTAATGAGCCTCCTCACACTTACTCACACACAGAGTTTATGGTGCACGTCACGACACTGCAGCCCTACGTGAGCTAGCAGGTGTTTGGGTGCTCAACACAAACTTTTGGGAACACGGTACATAAATGAAGTTGTTATTAGAGTGGCTTAAGTAAGCATCGGACAGCAAGACTTTAATCAGGCACTAATCATGTCCCAGTCCTAGAAATGTAAAACACCGGGACCCAAATAAGAGCCCTGCTGATAGAACTGGAGCTCAAATTTTTGCCATAAAGTTTCGCAGCATGACAATGAAGCCATGAGTAGATAGAGATGAGAAGCAGAAGCTGACCTCAGATCAGTGTTACTGCTTTACAATGAAATCACAATTTCAGATCAGAACTTCAGTTACACAAGATCAGAAATGTAATGTTTTCCAGAATAGAGTAGGCATATGCTATTAACAATGTCTTTTAGAAATGTTTGTTTCTGAAGGTTCTCATACTAGGTATTTCAAAAGGTTCATCTTCTGCAGTATAAAACAGAGCAATAAACAATATGTGCAAATCTAAGCAATTCAAAGCTTTTCAAATGTCATTGGGCACTGTTAAAGTCTAATAAATCAGACTTCTTTTCAAAGAGGAGTGAATATTAATGAACTTATTCGTTCACATTAGACACAAATGTTGTGGCAGTAATTATAGATGAGTCAGTGGGTAAACAGGAACCGTATGTACATATCAGCGGTGGGCAGTAACAAATACCATGTAATTACGGTTACTATACTTAACACAGTACTGTACCTATTATTTCAAGCATATAGAAACATTTCTATTTTTATATATTCTTAACTTTCACTCTTCTAAACTCCATATATTAAATACAGATGAAAGTCCTCGAATGCCAGACCGGACTAGACTGGACTGATAACACCGTATCATCGTTTCCAGGTGGGGGCGGGGCCAACGCAGCCATGGTGCCAGACTCACCGGAGACGGAGACAGAGAGGAGGAGACACCATGTCCAGGAGACACCATGTCCAGGAGACGCATGGGACGCTTTAGAAGTGACTTCGTCTGCTTGTTGCACCCATACACAACCTAGTTAGCTCACTAGCCACCACAACTGTACACGTCTGATCTTCTACAAGTCTTTTTATGTTCAACATCTGGGTGCTTAGCGCACTGTTGAAAAACACGCGACACGCCATAACAAGCAAGATCAGACATCTCTGGATAATCAGAGAGATGGACTTGTAGAGGCTCTGGAGGGAATGAAGTACAACTGTATTTGTGTAGGTAGGAAGCGAGGATTCATTTCTTTACAGCGGGCTACGCGGATGTTTTACACAAGTCCTTTCAGCAGCGCAGCAACCGCTAGATGACACACTTCTGGACTCTGGGTGAGGCTTCAAAGGCACCGTTCTACCTGATTTTGCTAATAATGAGCAAATGTGATCATAATGGACCCGGTATCATTGCCAGTTGGTGAATGATTGGAGAACTTCCCCAGTGCTAGTGTGGGTATTATGACTTCAACCACAGTCTTGGGTGTACGCAGGTTTGGGCATTGGAGCGCTTTACATTATACCATACACCTCAGGTCTTTAGCTCAGCACAGTGACGATCAGGCATCTGGATCTGGTTAACGGACAATGACAGCCTTCGATCACCATCACCCACTTCAGGGGAGTTTTGGCGGAGCCCCTTTAAGGCTTGGATCAGAAGGTTCTAGAAGGATTCTGGCCTCACCGTCAATCCTACTGACGAGCTCCTCCAGGGCTTTCACTTTGGTCTGAATTCCAGGCTGAGCAAATGTGTAATTATCCTGCAAGAGCAAAACACACACATCAGTAACTGTGATGGACACACTGACTCACTAAACTGGCTACTGGCTTTTAATGTCGGACTGCTCGGGAACACTGATCTTAATTGTCCGGGACCGTTCAGGGTACTCACACACTCACTCTCTCATACCCTCACTCTCTCATACACTCACATAATCATACACTCACATACTCATAGACTCACATACTCATAGACTCACATACTCATAGACTCACATACTCATAGACTCACTCTCTCATACACTCACTCTCTCATACACTCACTCTCTCATACACTCATAGACTCACTCTCTCACATACACTCACTCTCACACACACTCATAGACTCACTCTCTCATAGACTCACTCTCTCATACACTCACTCTCTCATACACTCATAGACTCACTCTCTCACATACACTCACTCTCACACACACTCATAGACTCACTCTCACAGACTCACTCTCTCACACACTCATAGACTCACTCTCACACTCACTCTCACACTCTTTCACATAAACTCACTCTCTCACACATTCAGACTCATTCACTCTCACACACACTCTCACACACACTCACTCCCCATCAGCATCTCTTTCTCTTCCTTACATTCTGACCATCCTATTCTCATCTTCTTACTCTTCTTACAGTCTCACCCTCACACTCACACACACACGCACCCCAACATTTACATTCTCAGCAGCTCATTTTCAGTCTCTCTCTTATGCACACACTCGTACTGACAGATCCACTAGCAGAGCCAACAGTTACTGTACCTCACCATCCGCTGAAGCCCCCAAACCAACCCTGGGTGAACATCACCTCTTACACACAAACCAACCCTGGGTGAACATCACCTCTTACACACAAACCAACCCTGGGTGAACATCACCTCTTACACACAAACCAACCCTGGGTGAACATCACCTCTTACACACAAACCAACCCTGGGTGAACATCACCTCTTACACACAAACCAACCCTGAGTGAACATCACCTCTTACACACAAACCAACCCTGGGTGAACATCACCTCTTACACACAAACCAACCCTGGGTGAACATCACCTCTTACACACAAATCAACCCTGGGTGAACATCACCTCTTACACACAAACCAACCCTGGGTGAACATCACCTCTTACACACAAACCAACCCTGGGTGAACATCACCTCTTACACACAAACCAACCCTGAGTGAACATCACCTCTTACACACAAACCAACCCTGGGTGAACATCACCTCTTACACACAAACCAACCCTGGGTGAACATCACCTCTTACACACAAACCAACCCTGGGTGAACATCACCTCTTACACACAAACCAACCCTGGGTGAACATCACCTCTTACACACAAACCAACCCTGGGTGAACATCACCTCTTACACACAAACCAACCCTGGGTGAACATCACCTCTTACACACCTCCCTGTGGCAGAACCACTAAAGAGCAGCACCAGCAGGCCACCAAGCCTAACTGCTCCTCCATGCCGAGGTTCCCGAGTTCCCGGGACCAAAACAGGTCCGATCTGCCATCCTACCTCTGGAGACCCCTGGGTCCTGACGCCCAAACACGCCCTCCTTGCTTACAACATACGTTTGCACACTGTGTAATTGCACTTTCTGTAATTACATGGTCTGCAAACAGTGGTGCAAGTTGCAGAATTATTCACCCGTTATCCGCTAGCACACGCGGCTCCTTCTCCTCTACGCACGCTAAACACTCTCAAGGCTGCTTCCTGTGACACGCAACACCAAACAAGCCCTGACGCTTGTGCTACGTGGTGCCAATTGGAGGCGACTGAGCTTGATTCTCTCTGCCTGTAGGGGGCAGTGGAGGTCAGAGAGGGCCACCGGTTGTGTGTCAAGCTGTGGCTCTAGTCTTATCCTGACGGAGAGCTGGGTGGAGGAAAGGGGGGGGGGGGTCGTGGTGTATGGAGGGGCCCAGAGGGGGAGAGTGTGCGATGCAAGCTCGGGCCTGCGTGCTGGCCAATGGCACAGATCAGGAGACCCAGGCGAACGTTCACATCCTTCTTCAGAGTGTGCCTGGAACAATTTACCATCACACACACACACACACACACACACACACACACACACACACACACACACACACACACACAGCATGTCCTCCAGGGTGTGTGTGTGGCTCATACACCACCACATTCCCTTTCAACCATTCTGTGCTGAAATGTTTTGTCCTCAAGGCCGAACCACACCGAATCCTGCTGGCTGTGTTTCCTTCACACCGATTCTCTGTGGAGAAGTTGTGTTTACTCGCTGTCTTGTGCAGGAAGTGAGGAGCTAACCATGTCAGAATGAAGACGTAATGTCACTGTGATAGACCGCAGGAAATATAACGTCCAAACTGAGGACAGGCATGCTCACACAAATACAGACACGCACACACACGCACACACAGACAGACAGACAGACACACACCTGTATTCCATCGAGCAGCTTACTCATACACCAGAAGCTGTCAGCTTCAATGTTGCGTTGTGTCTCTAAAGGCAGAGCAGCCATTTCAAAGTTCTCCACATCCTCCTCTGTAAGACAAACACACACACACACCATTCAAGAGATCACAGATAACACGTAGATTAAGTGCTTTAGCTAGTTAGTGTTTCCTCAGGGTGTGTGTTGTGAGCTCCCCCAACAGTAGGTTGTCACTGTACCCAGCAGCAGTGTTGGGCTCTGTAGCCCCATTCATTACCCCTCCCTCTGCCTCTCATACCCCATCTCTCTCTCCCTCTGCCTCTAGTACCCTACCTCTCTCTCCCTCTGCCTCTAGTACCCTACCTCTCTCTCCCTCTGCCTCTAGTACCCTGCCTCTCTCTCCCTCTGCCTCTAGTACCCTACCTCTCTCTCCCTCTGCCTCTAGTACCCTACCTCTCTCTCTCCCTCTGCCTCTCGTACCCTACTTCTTCCTCTAGTACCCTACCTCTCTCTCCCTCTGCCTCTAGTACACTACATCTCTCTCCCTCTGCCTCTAGTACACTACATCTCTCTCCCTCTGCCTCTAGTACACTACCTCTCTCTCCCTCTGCCTCTAATACACTACCTCTCTCTCCCTCTGCCTCTAGTACCCTACCTACCTCTCCCTGCCTCTCGTACCCTACCTCTCTCTCCCTCTGCCTCTCTTGTACCCCATCTCTCTCTCCCTCTGCCTCTCTCGTACCCTACCTCTCTCTCCCTCTGCCTCTCTCGTACCCTACCTCTCTCTCCCTCTGCCTCTCTCGTACCCTACATCTCTCCCTCTGCCTCTCTCGTACCCTACCTCTCTCTCAATCTGCCTCTAGTACACTACCTCTCTCTCAATCTGCCTCTAGTACACTACCTCTCTCTCCATCTGCCTCTAGTACACTACCTCTCTCTCCATCTGCCTCTAGTACACAACCTCTCTCTCCATCTGCCTCTATACACAACCTCTCTCGTCCATCTGCCTCTAGACAACCTCTCTCTACTCCTTCTACCAACCTTCTAGCCCCGCTGCTAACTGTGCCCGTACAACATCTGCACCACTAAGCAGTAAGTCACATTCAAAGAGGAGAGAGAGAGCACGGACGAGAGAGGAGATGAGGGGGAGACGGAGAGGGAGAGGAGGTAGAGGTGGGGGTGAAGAGAGAACAAATATAAGCAAACTACAGCAGAATAGCAGAAGAGAAATGTGGATGCTGGGAGACCCTTCAGTCGGTCCTGATTGTCAGTGCTGTTGCTTCTCTCAGAGGTGGGCTGAACCGGGCAAAACTGGGCGGACTGGGCAAATCTAAAGTTCACTCTACAGCTCCGCATCCAACGCCTGGAGCTGCTAGCAGCTCTCGGTCCCAATGCTTCTCTCATCTGTAACCACATGTAGGGGCTTGAACTCCCCATAGACGCTTTTTTGGAATCCGACCACGCACCGAGCATGTGCAAGACAGAGGCTCGTTACAGGACCCCGCCCCCTCTGACGCGGCAAGATCGGCCAATCCCTGCCCTGCAGCACAGGCTTCTGGGGCAACGGGGGTGATGAGGAGAGGGCAGAGAGGGGAAGGGGCCAATGAAACAAGGGATTATGGGAGGGGCAGAAGGGAGAAAGAGATCATCATCGCTGGCCACCTGAATGCATGACACACCCCTGTGAGTTCAGACCATTAACCCTGACCCTCTCCGTCTCCGAGAGTCCCAGTCCTCACCACGGCGATGGACACGGAGGACTGCAGCTGCGTGCACAGTACCAAACGCCATAAAAACAGAGAATATTCTGTTTGAAAGTACAAAGTGAGGTTAGCACTCAGAATGCCGCAGGAGCTCAGAGCACTAGGGGCATCGGGTTATTTATCTAGAGTCTTGACAAGCTAGAGTCACAAACTCGAGAGGAATCTATAATGGTGCGATACATGAGAGAGCCAGGAGACCAGGAGACAGTGGTGGGGAAATGATACCACAGACATTAAAACATTCAGCACCAACATGGACACACGCTGACTAATCAAGTACTGCTGTTAAAACAAACCCACCCTTTAATGATGTGTGTGTGTGTGAGAGAGAGAGAGAGAGAGTGTGTCTATTGTACTATTCTGATGTGCTACCTAGGTGTCAAACTGAGCATGATGGTCTGTCCTTTGGAAGCGGAGTCCCTCACACACACACACACACACACATTTACTCTTTCAGTCTTTCCACTTCAAATGCTTTAGCTTATCAATATCAGTACTTTAAATGAAAGGCCGGTGTGACTCCTGAGCCTGCAGGCCCCTTTTTAAAGCACTTCACTACCTGCTATTGAACTCAGAAGAGCCAATACTCCACACACACACACACACACACACACACACACACACACACACACACACACACACACACACACACACACACACACACACTATTTCTGCGGAGGATCTGTGTGAAGGCAGCTGCACGTCAGGCAGGCCCAGAAAGCCACTGGGCCATGCAGCCTGTAACACGGAGCCCCAGCCACGTTCTCCAGGCAGGTGGGATGACAGCTCTGCTGGGAAGGAGGGAGTCACGGTGGGCTGGCCAGCGGAGACAGCGTCCGCCTCACCCGTGTCCATGTCACCCCGACCGCCAGACGCGGACCTGCTGTTCCAGAGACGGCTTCTGGACAAGCCTCCGACGTACACGGGGGGGGGGGGGGAGGAGGGCCGTGATTGGTCGAGATGCCGGCCGGCGTGTGCTCCCGCGCATGGAACACCCGCGTGAGTCTCGGCAAATATTTAAACCTGGACAGATCGATGAAGCTCGTTCAGCGTGAGCTATTGCCTCTGTCTCTCTTACAGCCTTACACACACACACACACACACACACACACACACACACACACACACACACACACACACACACACACACACACAGCCAAACAAATTAGCAGCATAAAGGCCCAAACAGAAGGGAGTGAAGAGGCAGGATGAAAAACCTGCTTTTATTCAGCAGAGAGCTTAAGAAAGAAAGAGAGAGAGAGAGAGAGGGGGGGGACACAGAGAGAGAGTGGGTTAGAGAGAGAGGGCGAAAGAGCGTCAGTCTGTGGAAGAGAGGGAGTGGGAGAGAGAGAGAGAGAGAGAGAGAGAGAGAGAGAGAGAGAGAGAGAGAGAGAGAGTGGGACAGACTAACGAGGAAAGCACAAGAGAAAGAGAAGAGAGAAAGAGAAGAGAGAAAGGGCTGAAATCGATCAGTGCTGTGGCTAATCTGAGGGGATCTGAGGGGATGTCCCGACGCCCTCAGACAGGCAACACTGCAGGGCTGATGAGCACCGCTAACGGATCAATGGGTGGCTTTTTTGTCCTCTTGTAATCCTTAACTATCTAGAAGTAATTAACCTTCACAGCAGAGGAGCTGAATGAAGGGAGGGGCTAGAGAATAGTAATGAGAAAAGGCCCTGCTCCCCCCCCCCGCTGATTGGTCAGCGGCCCTGCCAGTCAAACACCAGACACATTAATGAAGAGGAGGGGGCAGCGCCTTGGTCAGAGTCCGCAGTCTGTGGAGTTTTTCCTGGCCAGGAGGAGGTTGCAGGCGTCCCCCCCCTCCCAGCTCTGGCAACAGCACATGTAGTTTCACGCAATTCATCAGTAGCCTCCAGGGGGGGCTGGTGAGCGTGCCACACTGTGGTTCATAAGGACCAGAGCACAGGGCATCTAGTGAATTGTTCTTCTGGCTGCCGGCAGCCCAAATCATTTTATTTCTAGCCAACACAACCTGTTTTAGTGCTCTTCATTGAAATGTAGTTAGCCAACACAACCTGTTTTAGTGCTCTTCATTGAAATGTAGTGACACAGTGCAAAACGCACACACTCACCTACAAACTCGGAGAGGAAGACGACGAAGAAGGGTGTGACGAGGTCGTTGATGCCTTGGACATAGCCACTGGCTGGGTGTCGGATGGCCCAGATAAACAAAATCCTCTCAAAGACCTGCACACAACAAACACACAACAGCCCCTTAAACACCCGGCAGGAAGGGGCAGGAAGGCAACAGATTTGGGGCTTTTAATACCAACTGCAACATTGTAAGTGCTCCAGGTAAAAGCTTTACGCAGATATAACCAAACCAAAATGGGCAAAACAGGAAAACCCAAATCAGGGCAGCACCCGAGAGAGCCAGTACTGACACCAGAACTGACACCAGAACTGACACTTGCATAGGATATCCAATTTAAATAGTACTTTTAAATTTTAAATGTAAATAGTACTTTTACGTATGCTTAGCTGAGTGGGCTGAAACTTCCCAAGTTTTGAAAATGTCATGACACAACCAGGGCTCCCCCTGTTGGGCGATCTGCAACATCACATAAAAGCAACTCCATTACAACAGTCACTGAAAATGATTTAAAAACTGCGTATATATTCTGACATTATCTGATACAACACCCTCTTAGATTTCACACTTCTCGTGTTCACAAAATAAAAAGTTCACAGCCGATTACGTCAAGGTTGTAGATGCAGCTGCAACCTGGATGATCTCTGCTAGGTTTCTGTCCCTCAGGTTACGGAGTGAAGTTGTTAAACATGGATCAAAGTGTAAAGTGTTGAAAATTTCAAGGTAACAGATGAGTGGAGACACGAGGACCTGTTTACATGTGCGAAGGTGCACGAGGCAGCTAACGCCCTTAATGAACACTGACATTTATGAGCCACCAATTAGCAGATCCCAAATCTTATGCCACAGCCACTTTCACACAATTTTCCAAAGATTAAAGTGTTCATAAAATGCTGAGAAAGGCAAGTTTGGAGATTTTAATAAACAGCCCCATTTGGAGGAGTAGAGGGTGGAGGAGTCGAGGGTGGAGGAGTAGAGGGTGGAGAGAGTAGTGGGTGGAGAGAGTA
This sequence comes from Brachyhypopomus gauderio, assembly GCF_052324685.1. Taxonomy (NCBI): domain Eukaryota; kingdom Metazoa; phylum Chordata; class Actinopteri; order Gymnotiformes; family Hypopomidae; genus Brachyhypopomus; species Brachyhypopomus gauderio. Next base: position 33,197,734 of record NC_135214.1, on the reverse strand, counting down.
CAGGGTGGAGAGAGTACAGGGTGGAGGAGTAGAGGGTGGAGGAGTAGAGGGTGGAGCGAGTAGTGGGTGGAGAGAGTAGGGGTGGAGAGAGTACAGGGTGGAGAGAGTACAGGGTGGAGGAGTAGAGGGTGGAGGAGTAGAGGGTGGAGCGAGTAGTGGGTGGAGAGAGTAGGGGTGGAGAGAGTACAGGGTGGAGAGAGTAGAGGGTGGAGCGAGTAGAGGGTGGAGCGAGTAGTGGGTGGAGCAGTAGTGGGTGGAGCAGTAGAGGGTGGAGCGAGTAGAGGGTGGAGCGAGTAGAGGGTGGAGAGAGTAGAGGGTGGAGAGAATACAGGGTGGAGCAGTAGAGGGTGGAGAGAGTAGAGGGTGGAGCAGTAGAGGGTGGAGAGAGTAGAGGGTGGAGAGAGTAGAGGGTGGAGCAGTAGAGGGTGGAGAGAGTAGAGGGTGGAGAGAGTAGAGGGTGGAGAGAGTAGAGGGTGGAGCAGTAGAGGGTGGAGAGAGTAGAGGGTGGAGAGAATACAGGGTGGAGCAGTAGAGGGTGGAGAGAGTAGAGGGTGGAGAGAGTAGAGGGTGGAGCAGTAGAGGGTGGAGAGAGTAGAGGGTGGAGAGAGTAGAGGGTGGAGCAGTAGAGGGTGGAGAGAGTAGAGGGTGGAGAGAATACAGGGTGGAGCAGTAGAGGGTGGAGAGAGTAGAGGGTGGAGAGAGTAGAGGGTGGAGCAGTAGAGGGTGGAGAGAGTAGAGGGTGGAGAGAGTAGAGGGTGGAGCAGTAGAGGGTGGAGAGAGTAGAGGGTGGAGAGAATACAGGGTGGAGCAGTAGAGGGTGGAGAGAATACAGGGTGGAGCAGTAGAGGGTGGAGAGAGTAGAGGGTGGAGCAGTAGAGGGTGGAGAGAGTAGAGGGTGGAGAGAGTAGAGGGTGGAGCAGTAGAGGGTGGAGAGAGTAGAGGGTGGAGAGAATACAGGGTGGAGCAGTAGAGGGTGGAGAGAATACAGGGTGGAGCAGTAGTGGGTGGAGCAGTAGAGGGTGGAGAGAGTAGAGGGTGGAGAGAATACAGGGTGGAGCAGTAGAGGGTGGAGAGAGTAGAGGGTGGAGCAGTAGAGGGTGGAGAGAGTAGAGGGTGGAGAGAATACAGGGTGGAGCAGTAGAGGGTGGAGAGAGTAGAGGGTGGAGAGAGTAGAGGGTGGAGCAGTAGAGGGTGGAGCAGTAGAGGGTGGAGAGAGTAGAGGGTGGAGCGAGTAGTGGGTGGAGCAGTAGTGGGTGGAGCAGTAGAGGGTGGAGCGAGTAGAGGGTGGAGAGAGTAGAGGGTGGAGAGAGTAGAGGGTGGAGAGAATACAGGGTGGAGCAGTAGAGGGTGGAGAGAGTAGAGGGTGGAGAGAGTAGAGGGTGGAGCAGTAGAGGGTGGAGAGAGTAGAGGGTGGAGAGAGTAGAGGGTGGAGCAGTAGAGGGTGGAGAGAGTAGAGGGTGGAGAGAATACAGGGTGGAGCAGTAGAGGGTGGAGAGAATACAGGGTGGAGCAGTAGAGGGTGGAGAGAGTAGAGGGTGGAGAGAGTAGAGGGTGGAGCAGTAGAGGGTGGAGAGAGTAGAGGGTGGAGAGAGTAGAGGGTGGAGCAGTAGAGGGTGGAGAGAGTAGAGGGTGGAGAGAGTAGAGGGTGGAGAGAATACAGGGTGGAGCAGTAGAGGGTGGAGAGAATACAGGGTGGAGCAGTAGTGGGTGGAGCAGTAGTGGGTGGAGCAGTAGAGGGTGGAGAGAGTAGAGGGTGGAGAGAATACAGGGTGGAGCAGTAGAGGGTGGAGAGAGTAGAGGGTGGAGCAGTAGAGGGTGGAGAGAGTAGAGGGTGGAGAGAATACAGGGTGGAGCAGTAGAGGGTGGAGAGAGTAGAGGGTGGAGAGAGTAGAGGGTGGAGCAGTAGAGGGTGGAGCAGTAGAGGGTGGAGAGAGTAGAGGGTGGAGAGAGTAGAGGGTGGAGCAGTAGAGGGCACCCACCTCCTGTACCAGTGGCTGCTGGAACAAAGGAATCAGTGGATTTGTCCTGGGGATATCAATATGAATCTAGGACACACACACACACACACACACACACACACACACACACACACACACACACACACACACACACACACACACACACACACACACACACACACACACACACACACACACACACACACACACACACACACATAGCGCATCACAAAAACAGAGGTATTCATTGTGAAAATGTGTGAGTGGATCAATAAATTCAGAAAGTGCTAAACAGAGTTACATGCCTTTGTCCTTTACAGTAAGCTCAGGAAATCAATCAAGCCCAAACAGCAGGGTATTGATCGGACTTCATAACGAGCTGAACCCACTCAGAGCTCCATCGCCCAACCAAACAAGAACATGGGTGGCTCCACGTGGAGTAGAAAGGAACTTCCCTCTCTCCTCAACCCCTGCCACCCCAAGAACTCCTTCCATGTTCCCGCTTTCCTCTCTCCTCCGTTCTTCCTCTCTCTCTCCTCCCCGTTCTTCCTCCCTCTCTCCTCCGTTCTTCCTCCCTCTCTCCATGACTCCTGCTGCATTTGCATCACCTCACCACGAATCCCATGCGCTGTTCTTTTTGCAGGGTGGAAAATTCCACATTACCATAAATGCAAATGTTTTGAAAAGAGACGTGGTTCTGCCTTCTCTGAGAGGGACGGGTATGGATTCAGCCTCTCTGAGGTCAGAGAGAGGACGGCAATGTCCGCCGTGTCTGTCTTCGTGCCAACGGCAGCACCCCCACCCCGCTGCCAAGTTGCCGTCAACACTAAAAGGTCAATTAAAGTATTGGCGCAGTCGGCCGGACTGGTCGCTCTGTCCAGCGAGGCAGCGTAACCTCGTAGACGTGACCTCCTAGACGTGACCTCCTAGACGTGACCTCCTGGACGTCCCTGGAAGTCGCCTCCTTGTCCTGCGGCGTTGGGAGCGCATGTTGGACGAGCTCTGTGCGGTAGTGTAGGCCTCGCCATACTCGTTTGGGTAATTATTCGGAAGGATGCAATTGGGAGATGCTAAAAGACAAATATCTACAAATCTGTAAATTGTAAAAAGGGAGGAAAACTCTCTTCATTGCATTACACCACCCCCCACCACTAGGTGGTGTTGATGTGAAATGTGACTCTCCTATTGGTACTAATGGTACCTGAGCTAATGTGTTCCTCAATATTGGGTCTTTGATTGCATTCATCTTTATGATCTTTTCTAAACACAAAGATATAGACTGTGACCGGATGACACTTAAGTACTATCTTAAGGATTATATCCAGACGGTTATTGCTTGGTTCATCACCACTGATTTTTTAAAGGCACACACTACACTATAAAGCTGTTTGTATTTTTCTTCTTTTGCTGTAGGGATTGATTGACAGTTCTTTAACTCCACCCCTCAGGAAGGCCGTTATTCCTGCTGAGAGCCTGAATGCCTGTAGGATCTCTCACCTGCCTATAGGTGTCTCTGTGGTGCTCATCTGTTCGGGAGTGGTAATACTGCTCAATGAAGCCAAAATACTCTTCTCTTTTCCTTTGGAGAACAAGTTCCCTGCGCTCCATATTAGCTGGGAGGTAGCCCTGAGAGAGAGAGAGAGAGAGAGAGAGAGAGAGAGAGAGAGAGAGAGAGAGAGAGAGAGAGAGAGAGAGAGAGAGAGAGAGAGAGAGAGAGAAAGAGAGAGAGAGAGGGAGGGAGTGTGTGTGAGAGTGAGAGCGTGTGTGTGTGTGTGTGTGTGTGTGTGAGAGTGAAAGAAAGAGTGTTTGTGTGTGTGTGTGTGAGAGAGAGAGAGAAAATACAAGTGAACATGTCAAAATCAAACCAAATACTGAAAGAGCAATGACTTCAAATTCCATTCAAATTCTCATCCTCAAGAAAAAATAAAACATCACCATAAGAGAACCAGTACTGAGAGAACTGAGAATATATACTGAGGAGAATGACCACTCCGTAACAAAAGCCCATAATGAATGAAAGTGAATGGAGCTAAACATGAAAAATGTACATTTTTCAACTTTGCAAAGTAAAAGTATGTATTACACATAAAATAAGAAATAAAATCTGTACATTTCCTTATTTGTAGGTTTTGGACAGTAGAACACTAGCATTTCTGCTACCAAGTACCAGTGAGCTGCTGCTCAAACCTTTTGGCTGTAAAGATGTGAGAAACTTTGATGTTTTTGTTTTAAACCATTTAATTCCATTCACCCTCTGGCATTTAGCAGTCCTTTTTAAAGCAACAGGGACAGGAAGTAGCTAGTCTTCTCATAAAACATTTCTTAACAGTTCTAAACCACTTCTTCATGGCATCTCTCGTCCTCTCTTTTGCTCTAATCTCTTTCGTTCTAATGAGTTTTCACAAGCCCTGCTGCCAAGCACTGGAGATGTATAAATAATGACTGGAGTTTGGAATCACTTCACACCAACAACTCTCCCGCAAAACACCTCAAGTACATATGAAGAGCGTGTGTGTGTGTGTGGTCTCCGCCCACTCGAGAGGGGGTGTGGCCAACATGTGTGCCGTCCGCCCACTTGAATATGTGTGATGGGCACGAGCGTCTGGTTCAACACTTCTCTGAATCGCTACTGAACATTTCACTCCATTGTAAATGGCAGTAATTGGAAGGCAACCCTCCCTTAAGCTTATAAGTGCGTAATAAGGATTTCATGGCTAATCCTTTTGAAAATGCTACACAATGCAGGCAAGGCAAGTAGGCGGGGCATAAGGGAGCCAGGGCAGGTGGGGATTTATTTATGCCCCACCCCTGAGCAAGCTCTGAAATCACTACGCCTGCAGGATTTGGTTTAAACATGTACGCAGGCCAACACATACACACAGACAAACACTTTCCACTTTAATGAACCATGCGTAAACAGTCATGAAGCACTAATGGGGGGGCACAGAGAAAAAAGGATATAATTATCCAATTGTAGTGGTCAAAGTAGAGACAGTCAAAATTGAGGTGAAGTGCACAAGGTTTCCAGAGAACAAGATGTTTTTGACACAGGTGCTTCATCAGCGGCGTAAGCAAAGTGCTTCTGCAAGGTGAAAGTAGTTTAAGTTAGAAAAAGTAGCTGTTTAAAATCATAACATTTACTCCATGGGGGACGTTTCTCCTTACGTTTCTGCCATACCACGAACTGGCTATAAAAACATACGCAATGCAACGGCAATGTGATGTCCATTAGTATTAAAATGCTTGTGTTAAAATGCCTTGTCACTAGAAATGATGACTAATCTCTATTTCTAATGGTCTTCTCTTGGCTTTGCCAATGTAAAGCTTTTGCAAGAAATAGAACACACAATTCCTCATTATCAATGAGTGATAATTTATCCTTTTTTGAAAGATACAGGTGCATCTCAATAAATCAGAATATCATCAAAAAGTTTTATTTCAGTAGTTCAATACAAAAAGTGAAGCACATATATATAGATTCATGACAGAGTGATCTATTTCAAGTGTTTAATTCTGTCATAATTCATTATCTCTGAAAATGTAAGTAATAATAATAAAAAATAATAATACATTTTATTTAAAGCGCCTTTCATAAACACCCAAGGACACTGTACAGATAAAATGGGAGAAAGGTCAGGTACAGCAGTAAATAATATAAAACAATTAAGAAATATTAAAAGCAGTCCGAAACAGGAGTTTTTTCAGTTCAGATTTGAAAGTCTTGAGTGAAGTGCAGGAACGCAGGGAAATGGGTAGCGAATTCCAAAGCTTTGGGCCAACAACGCTGAAGGCTCGTTCACCGAACCCTTGTAGCCGGACTGGGGGAACAACCAAGAGGTGAGCATCAGCGGAACGGAGAGAACATGCAGGACAGTAGCGTGAAACTAGCGAGGACAGGTAAGGAGGGGCCAGGTTCTGTAGTGAACGGAAGACCAAGAGTAATGTCTTGTACTGAATGCGGTATTGGATGGGTAGCCAGTGAAGCGATATCAGTTTTGGGGTGATGTGCTCAGATGATTTAGACCGTGTCAGGACCCTGGCAGCAGAATTGCACATGCTGGAGCTTCTTGATTTTACTGGCCGGCAGTCCAGCCAACAGAGCATTGCAGTAGTCCAGACGACTCGTAACAAAAGCATGAACAAGAGTTTCAGCCACAGAGTCAGTGAGTGAAGGGCGGAGTTTAGCGATGTTTCTTAGATGGAAGAAAGCAGTTTTAGTAATGTTATTGATATGGGCTTCCAATGTGAGCTGAGTCCAAGATAACACCCAGATTACGGACAGTAGGTGATGTGGATGTCAGACTTGCTATTATTTAGATTAATTAACACAAAACACCTGCAAATGCTTCCTAAGTGTTTAAAATGGCCCCTTAGTCTGGTTCAGTAGGCTACACAATCATGGAGAAGACTGCTGACTTGAAAGATGTCCAGAAGGCATTGACACACTTCACAAGGAGGGTAAGACAGAAAAGGTCATTGATAAAAAGCCGGCTGGTCACAGAGTGCTGTATCCAAGCATATTAATGGAAAGTTGAGTGGAAGGGAACACTGTGGTAGGAAAAGGTGCACAAGTTGAGTGGAAGGGAACACTGTGGTAGGAAAAGGTGCACAAGTTGAGTGGAAGGGAACACTGTGGTAGGAAAAGGTGCACAAGTTGAGTGGAAGGGAACACTGTGGTAGGAAAAGGTGCACAAGCAACCAGGATAACCGCAGCCTTGAAAGGATTGTCAAGAAAAGGCCATTCAAACATTTGGGGGAGATTCACAAGGAGTGGACTGCTGCTGTAGTCAGTGCTTCAAGAGCCGCCACACACAGACGTATCCAGAACATGGGCTACAACTCCCACATCCCTGGTGTCAAGACACTCATGACCAAGAGACAACGCCAGAAGTGTCTTACCTGGGCCAAGGAGAACAAGAACTGGACTGTTGCTCAGTCGTCCAAGGTGTTGTTTTCAGATGAATGTAAATTTTGCATTTCATTTGTAAATCAAGGTTCCTGAGTCTGGAGGAAGAGAGGAGAGGCACAGAATCCAATATGCTTGAGGTCTAGTGTGAAGTTTCCACAGTCAGTGATGGTTTGGGGAGCCGTGTCATCTGCTGCTGTAGGTCCACTGTGTTATATCAAGACCAAAGTCAGCGCAGCCATCTACCAGGACATTTTGGAGCACCTCAGGCTTCCCTCTGCTGACAAGCTTTTTGGAGATGGAAATTTTGTTTTCTAGCTGGACTTGGCACCTGTCCACACTGCCAAAAATACTAATATCTGGTTTAATAACCACAGTAGCACTGTACTTGATTGGCCAGCAAACTCGCCTGACCTAAACCCCATAGAGAATCTGTGGGGTATTGTTAAGAGGAAGATGAGAGACACCAGACCCAACAATGCAAACGAGCTGAAGGCTGCTACCAAGACAACTTGGGCTTCCATAACACCTCAGCAGTACCACAGTCTGATCGCCTCCATGCCACGCCGCACTGATGCAGTAATTTGTGCAAAAGTTTTCAGTGGATTTACTGTACATACTTTTCAGCAGGCCAACATTTCCGAATTAAAAATCTTTTTTTCAGTTAGTCATATATAATATTCAAATTTTCTGAGATAATGACTGTTGGGTTTTCATTGGCTGTAAGCCATAATCCTCAACATTAACAGAAATAAACACTTGAAACAGATCACCGTCATGAATATATTCATTTCACATTTTGTATTGAATTACTGAAACAAATGAACTTCTTGATATTTTAATTTATTGAGATACACCTGTATTTTATTGCCCATGTTGATATTTTAACATCTACAATGCAGAAATTCATTGCAGCACAGATTCAAACAGGTTATGAAATAATTCTACATTTACATGCTGTGAACAGCCTGTCCGTGACCCAAAGATGCTTTGTAGGACGAAGGTTTGTGTCTTGTGAAGGCCAGGGAAGAAAAGAAAACTTTGTGAGTTTTCTGAAACCAATCCATGATCATACAAACCCTGTGTTATGGTGCACCGATATCCTGAACGTGTCCTTCTGGGTAAACAGCTGCCATGAAGGGATGAACTTGGTTGGTCACAATGCTTAGATAAACTCTACTGTCCAAAACATCCATCCACCGGCATAAGAGGACATAATAGTGCCAAGAAAACACCCCCCACACCATTACTGCATCTCCACTGCATTGTTAACAAATTCATCATGAATTGCTCCCATCCGCACATTGCATCAGAAATCTGTATTCATCCGTCCAGCTGATGTTTTTCCACTGTCCACTGATCCGAATTTTGCAATTTTGCCCAATGGACCCATGACCACTTCCCTTAGACAGCAATGACACTTGAACTGGGTCGTCTGCTGTTCCGGCCCATCTGTGCTGAGGAGCGATGAGTTGTGAAATAACTGAAGCACAAGTGTAGCATTCGAGTATAATTTGCTTAATGATTGTGCAGCGCCAGTTCGTCAGCACGATTCTAGACGTCCTGTTTGGTGGATGAGATCTTTACATTCACAGGATCTCCTTGGCTACATGTTCTTAGTTGATCATTTTCTTTGAACTCTCAACACTGTTGCACGAGGAAACCCCACAAGGTTGCCAGGTCTTGACATATCGGCCCCATCTAGTCTAGCGCAATTAACGATGTTTCATTTGAAGTAGCTCAGATTAGTCGATTTTCCACCATTCTAATATGGATTCACACTGAAACTGATCCACGAAAAACTTAGAGAAACCACAGACCACTGACTCCTTTACCAACGTGCTGCCAGTCCTTTACATGTTTAACAACACATGGTGTCGTGCGTTTTAGTTAACAATGGCTTCCACTTTATCACACAGAAGCCTGATTTGTACTGTTGGCCATCCAACAAATTTACAAGTGCTTTGCGATCTCCTCACAGAAAACACCATAGCCAATACAATAGGTTAGAATCCAAGATACCACTGAACTAGGACACTGCCAGAGTGCTAAGAGCTAAAAGGGCTCAGTTACACAATCATAGTGCAAAACAATATGAGTGCAGGATTAGTGTTCATTTAAAACGCTCCACAAACAGTGGAGTATTCAGGCTGCGTTTGAAGATGATAAGGGACTCTGTGGCTCAGACAGCCAGTGAAAGGTTCTTCCACCACCTGGGATCCAGTGTAGTGTGTTGTTTGTGCTCCATCAACTTGACGGGGTAAACTCGCTGTTCGTCTTCTATGAGACGTGGATGGTATTTGAAGCTAAGCCGTAGTGGAGGCTGGAGGAACGGATGGGGCTTTGAATACTGCCGCAAGCACTGCACACAAGTGCTAGATCTGCAGATACTACAAGCAGATACTGGAAGCCAGTGAAGGAACCAGAGAAAATGGAGTAACATGAGTGAACTTTAGTGAACTTTGGATGACCGAAGATCAACTGTTGCTGCTTCATTCTGGATCAATTGCAGAGGCCTGATGGCCTGTTGAGAAAGTGCAAGTAGAAAATTGCCTTGATACGACAAAAAAGCTTTGATACTACAAAAGGCTGGCAGCTTCCAGAGAGAAAAAAGGTTGAATTCTTTGCAAACTGAAAAGGAGAAACCTACATGACCAGGTCAGGTCTGAAACATGAATCAAGATTTTAGTTTTTTTTTTTGCATGACCAATGGGTTCTTTCATAGCTCCCTGACTAATGCCTGTGGTGCACAGATGCCCAACTCTAGGAGGGTTCAGGGTTCTGCCAAGCTTTTCATTTCAATACTGTTGTAGTCCAGGAGACACTCAAAGCCTTAGATATTGCTCTGATCTGTGTCTTGATCCACAGCAACCTTGCATTAATGGGCTTGTTTTGTTTTCCTGATTATGTAATGTAAATTGGGAGACCTTACAAACCCAGGTGAACACCTTTCCAAACTATGTCCAGTCAATTCAAACTGCTGGACGAACACCAACTGAGTTCTTGATACAGGTGAAATATCTGAAGCACACAGGGTTTTCCTGACCACAGTGCGGAGTGTCTCAACAAATGCTCTGAATGCTTTTGTGTAAAATGGTAATTATATCCATTCAAAATCAACAATAGCGTTTACAGCAAAGGATCTGAATACTTTGAATCTATTGTGTTTATTTACAATGCATTTGATGAAACCCTCACCTACCACACTCAAGATGCACCTACTGATCTACACTCACTTATTAGGAGCACTTTTCATGTGGTGCTCTTTTAGGGGTGCATTTAAAAGAGATTTGTCAAAAAGCTTCAGTAGGCTCAGAGGCCGGTGTGAGGATGGACACACTAGTATTGCACTTACTGACAAAAGTCTCCAAGTGACAGGACGCACTTCCCGTGGGATTCCAGACCAGCTATGTTTCCGCAAGTCTTCTGTTGGGCCATCACACACACACACACACACACACACACACACACACACACACACACACACACACACACACACACACACACACACACACACACACAAACACAAACACAAACACAAAATTAATTGGTGGAGATATGCATCAGAGAGCACAAACAGGGGACACCTTGGTTATCAATAACATGCAGAGATCAATACTTTATAACAACATATATTAAATCACGGCACAGGCAATTCGATCGGGCATGATAAAATATTTACACGGTGATCAAAATAAAACTGGCCGCTCAGCCACTTTTGTAGGATATGGCCCATTTTATTTACAACGTCCTTCCTCGTTTCATTTCAATGTCAATAAACAATTATTTTTAATTAGCAAATGCAATCACACCTTGCACTGTCTGGCCAGTTTGATCTACAGTCATTCCACTGAGATAGTTAAGGCATTGCGACACATCGATCCTTAAAAGGTAATTGCTGTGCTGTGGACAATTATGCTAGTATTCAAAATTCATCCCCGAAGCTTGGCGACTCAAATCAACGCCCAAAAAAGGCTTTTCTCCACGTATTTACAGATGGCTTCCATCATCTGTGGAGGAGTGTTGAAAAACAACATATTGTGAAGAAGCACTTCACAAGTGCTAGATTGTGGCGTGTAAAAATTATGGTGACGTGCTGAACGTTGTGTTAAGGTTGGAGTGGAGCACGTACAATAAAAGTTTCTGAGCATTTTAAATGTTCAGTTGTGGCAGACTAAGCTTGTCAAAGTCAAAGCCGATTAAAGAAAACGCAGAACAAGTCTAATGATAATGATAAAAAAAAGTCCCAAATATTCTAATGAGGCTGCAGTTACCATGGCGCTCCTGCGACTCACCTGGTGGAGCAGTGAGATCACCAAAGGTTATTGGTTCAGTTCCCAGGGAGTCAGGAAGACATGCTGACTGCAGTTAAGTGGAGAACAGCGACAGCTAAACCCAAAGTCTGGTGAGAGGGCCACGGTTCTCTGCTGAGGTGGTGCAAGGTGAGGAGCAACAACCTTGAGCACACAGCCAATGAAAGGGTCCGAAGTGCATTACTGTCATATCTGCATTAACGGTACCCCCCCCCCCCCCCCCCCCCATCTGCATTGCTATTGCTGACAAGGGCACATTATGCAGCCGGCATGTTTTAAATGATGAAATTCTTCTTGCAGTGGGGTGAAGGCACATACGGTGAACCGATACGTTTACAAACATTACGGTTTATGAAGATGTGTGCAAAAGTTTCTGGAAAAAAGCAGCAAATTTATCACAAATATCACACAGTGAAAGAGTACAATGAGACTCAGAGGTCAACCTCATAAAAGTGAAAAGTTTAATACTGAATGATCCTTTTAACAAATTACTGAATGAATCTAAATCCTGCCGAAAAAGATACTGCTTTAATGATGCAGGAGTGTGCTGGCTTGCAAGGTGCTATGAGAAAGCTTCCCTACTGAAACAAACACCTCCTTCTCTTCCGTTTTCACAGGTCATACTCCCCCTGCTGGCCCTCTGAAGAATCACTCCGGCAAAGACATCGGCACCATGGTAACCATGGTTACGCATGCTAAATTCCAAATCCATCTGCCTTACCAAAATATTCAGTGCAGTTTCACATAAGGGTTTTATTTTCCTCAAAAGATGACAGGTGGGCAATTTAATTAATGTTCCTGATTAATAGGCAGACACAGAGGGAGTGGTACCTTAAAAAGCAAAACAAAATACTCAATTGCAACCCTCAGGGTTTTCAGAAGCAATTATGTAAAGCTGTTTTTCCCTGTGAACACAGCTGAACTCAGTGTGAAGCATATGGCAAGATTGCAGCGTCAACTGTGGTGTGGTATGAGGGTGTTGGGCGCTCGCCAAACATCAAACAAAGACTGACAAACAGACAGCTGAGACAAGTCGTGAAGAAAAAATAAAACTCCAGCTCTTGAAAAGTCTCCACATTCACGCCGCACAAAACGGGCAAAAGATACAGACCACGTTTCCATGACAACGGGGGTCCTCACACCCTACCGTGATGCTACCTGATCACCATTGCAATGGAGGCCCAAGGTGAGGATGGAATCGAATGCAAGTTTCTTTAATCAGGTCGTCACATCTTGTGCAGACTGGTCGGTAACAGTGCGTCCACACCCCTAACACCCCCACCGGATCTGAGACGCGTTTACAGATCCCTGATGGCAGAGCGAGGAGATGGTGCCATGGTTGGAGAACAGAAGGTTCTCCCAGCATGACCCCAGGAAGCCTGAAATAACACTGCGTCTGTTTCAACACTCCTGCCATCACAGACACGCGTACCTGGCACACACGTTCCGCTGGGAGAATGAAAAATGCGTCGGAAGAGAGAAGAAAAAAAAAAAAACGTTCAAACTTCAAACACAGAATCTTTGTAGCTCTCAGCGCTTCTTGCTGTAGTTCCTGTGAGCAGTTCCCAATATCCCTAGAGCTGTGAATCTTAGCTGCAGTCCCGGGGGACCAATTCACTGCCAGGTTCAGTGATGTCTTAACACTTTTCAGAAAAATATCAAACCATTGATAAGTATAATAAGAGAAAATGGTAAATTCTGTGGTACAGTAGCTCCCTGCGGACTGCAACCTGTCTCGTGAAGCAGAGTTTAGTGCTTAGCCAGCTACCATCAAGTTTAATTTGATCTAGCCCTGCTCTCATAGAGGTGGAGCACTTCCTGCTGCGCTCTGGGATGAAGAAAAATGCGTTAGAAATGGCACTGAATTTATTACATTACAGCAACTTCTATTATAGGTTAAGGAGAACTGCTTGGAAAAAGTTGTTGGATGACTGTAGCCATCAGATTTCCCAGGTTCCCAAATTTAAACGTACACAGGATTCTGTGGAAAATGGCCTGATCAATCCTTAAAAATCCTGGGCTTTTATTTGAGGAGAAATTGGAAAATCAAAATCTAAGTCACCCCTAATTTGGCTTTTAGTCACAAACATCACAGGTTTGACTGTGGACTAATAAAGACAGTGGTCAACACCCTCAAGGTACGAGAGATGAGCAGGTGTATTAGGATTTGTGAAACTAAAACCTTTAGTCACCCTGGAGTAAAATGTTACTTCAAGATCACCTTAGTACCATATTACAAGAAACATCTTAGCATCATTGCTTCTCAACTAAAGTCAAAGGGGCTTCCAGACTCTACTGCTAACGGACTACAGCTAAATTTAACGTCAAGTCATTCATTTCAGGCTCACAACCCCCCTTCCCCCCACCTCATTTTCACTTATTATTGATGTTTTTGCTTGGTTTTCTCACTCACCTAGATCTGTGTTGGGACTGGCTAGCAATTGCCTGAACTTATCCAGTCGGGTCTTCTCTCGCACGGTCATGGGCGGGGCTCCTGACGCGTTCTGATCGGAAATGCGGGCGACCAAGGGGATGATGGGCCGTGCGGGGAGAGACTGCTGCTTCTGCAGAGTCCCGCGTACTGCGGGGAGACAGCAGGACATCCATCAGCACATTGGCACAACGACCCCATCAAGAAGCAATGTGCACAGGACACTGTATTTACCAGGGCACTGCTTAACATACATATAGTGTACAGTTTACATATAGGGAACAGCTTACCTGTAACTGTATTTGTGTATATTACGAAGTGCAGATATAGTATGGTGGTGTGCATATTGCCTTCATACCTGTATTACTGTTTAGCTGGGCATCACTACTTGACTTCACAACTCTGCCATTGACCAGCTCGCTGTCCACGTTCAGCTGATCCTGACAGATATCAGTGCTTACTGGCTCCAGCCTGTCCAGTGGGGGTGGCTGTGGTTCCCTGGCGGTTGAATGATTGGAGGCATTGAGACGAGTCGTTTGAGGCGAGGAGTGTGATTGGGTGGGAACAGAAGTGGGCAGTGCCGGAGCGAGGAAGTCATCGACTTCCACATCGTCGATGTCCCAGGCATCGTTGGTGCTCCGCGCAAACTCGTGGAAAGTAGATGGCTTCTTTGATTTCAAGTTCACAGTGTTTGTCTTTGGAGTGTCTTTAAGAAGCCTGAATAGTTGGAAAGATAAAATATGAGATATAAACAATTTTATTAGAGATTAAGTAAAAAAAAAAACCTTTATCTTCCAACCAAATCGAAGGAGAAATAATGAGAGGGTGTGGGGGCAATGCTTGACTTGGACAGGTGATTTGGTCAATGGACAACACACTGGTGTACGCCAACACACTGGTGTACATCAACGATACTGGGATACACCAACACTGGGATACACCAACAACACTGGAATACACCACAGGAACAACTGAGAAGGGAGGACGTGGTGGGTGTAGGGGGGCAGTCATCCATGAAGGGATCAGTGTCCATGCACAGAGCTGGAGCACTTACGAGCAAAGCACCCGTGGGTCCACGGGAGGATACCGCGCCCCATAGATGGGCTGCAAACTGACACACACACACACACACACACACACACACACACACACACACACACACACACAGGCAGGAAGAAAAGGAAAAATTCCCACTGATTAAGGCAAGTTTGTTTTAGTCCTCTGCTTTAGAAAAAGATAAGAATGTAAAAATATGTAAAATTAAAGAACATAAAATACATAGATACTACTACTAATAATAATAATAATGGTGAGCAAAGTCCAGAAACCCAGTGCTTGATTGGAATGTATTCTATTAAAGAACGTAATTTTAAATATACGAATGTACATTTGTATAAAAGGCAACAGTTCTTTCCTTATGTGCTGCATAATTAGCTATGAAAAAACCAGCACATTTTGGGGGGTTTAAAAATAGCATACATGCATACATACATATTTTATGATTTAATCAATATTTTTAAATGTACATATTTATGTGTATACTGAGCCAATTAAACTGATTGTCAAAATACAGGTTTAGTCAGTGATAAACCAGAAAAAACATCAGAGAGAAATTTGATGGATAATCTGAAAATTTATTTCAAGTAATATTTTAATATTAAAAATTGTTTATGTAGTTTGTTCTGCCCTTTATCCATTTTAACTGAAATTAGCTCAATAATCCATATGTAGTTCCACTGTGTCCACTGAGAAATCATGAACAATTTAATGTTTCAACAGCTTCTGAAATTATCCTTTATTGGGGTGTCAAATGAAATGAGGAAAAGCACTGTAAGAAACACTCTTAGAAAGTTAGTCGTTTGTTTTTTTGTATTCAACATAAAAATACAAATAACCCACCTAAGTAATTTAGTTAATTCATGTGTGCAAATGCATTACAGACATTTTACATATCTGCTCCAATTTCCCCTAATTTACACAGACGCCCAGCAGGTAGTAAGAAGTATCATATATTCACAGTTCTCAGCTGTAACGATAGGTTACGTTCCTCAGCTCACTTCAGTGTGGGTGTTTGGTGTGTGTTGATGGTACATGAGCACCTGGAAATGACGGAAGCTTCTCTTCCAGAAATGTAAAACACGCCTTGAAGCAGAGACACAGGTCTCAGGATGAAGGTGATGGACTGCCTGTCATTTGAGGGGTTTTCCCCCAAACGTCCTTTGTGTGCCAAA
This sequence comes from Brachyhypopomus gauderio, assembly GCF_052324685.1. Taxonomy (NCBI): domain Eukaryota; kingdom Metazoa; phylum Chordata; class Actinopteri; order Gymnotiformes; family Hypopomidae; genus Brachyhypopomus; species Brachyhypopomus gauderio. The sequence goes on along the minus strand of NC_135214.1, from coordinate 33,181,895 downwards.
TTGAGTAGAATAAAATGTATAAAAGTGGAAGTCTCCAAAAACAGAAATGCTTAGATTGTGTATATGTATGTATAAATAAACAATAACAAATGTTCTTCACTCTCTCTCTCTCTCTCACACACACACACACACACACACACACACACAGGCCAGAAACCTCTTTCACCAGACTTTCTGGGAACATGAGCACAGACCTTTAATTACATCCTTAAGCTCAGCGAGGCTCAGCAAGCTTAAGTCTTGTGCTGTAATGTGCTGTTGGCACTACTGCGATGACTCGATGATCAGAGCATTTTATCCAGAGATCCTGTGATACTGCTTAACAGGAGTGAACCGTTTCTGGCCCCAGGTAAAGAAGACAAATGCAACATCACTGCACTGCATCAAGGCACCCAAAAGCCTTTCAAATACCAACATATTAGCACATTCTGAGGAGAGCACACAAACATTCTGGCAAAAGCAAACTAAGCCTTTGATAAAACCACTTTGTAATGAGACTCTTGTTAATTTTAAATATTAAAGACAATTAACCCTCTTAATACATGAATAAAAACGGGATAGTCCTTAGTCATCATTAATTTCATGTTTATTCTGGGCCATCTACGCAGCAAATGTATTTTCCTCTAGGCAGTCTACCAGAGGGAGGCATAATCTTCACCACATATTTGTATCCTGTAGCACACACACACACACACACACACACACACACACACACACACACACACACACACACACACACACACACACACACACACACACACACACACACACACGTGCTCTTTGTGAACTACTACTATTATTAAAATATGGATGAATTAATTCCTTGGTTTTACTATGACCTGGATCTGTCCTGCTAAGCTAACCCAGGAACATGTGTGTCGGGAAGGTTTCCTTCTTTGGTACCATTGTGCAAGCCACCGACGTTCATCTTCCAGTACAATAAATGTGCAGAGAGGTGACCTCTAGAGGGTGAATCCATTAACACCCATGTGAAAAGCTAAGGACTGATCAAGTCCTCAACTCTGTGGCTCTGCCATCTGCCATCTGTTGTAACCACCATTACACTAAAATTACACACACGTGTAGCAAAAAATACATATTAGGCATCAGTCCTGAATCTTAAACGTACCTGGGCAATATATATGTGGACTATTAATACTACAATACATTAAAATATTATACACACTGTGAGGGAAATTTGCTAATGTCATTTAAGATCACATAAGAACATTATGATTTAGTACATAGAAAAACTGTGAATAAGGTTGATCAGTGATTTGGTTCAGTGATTCATTTGTAATCACGTCCTTGTTTGTGTGTACACATTCTCCTGACGCCGGTTAGAGACAGAAAGTACTATGTGATGTCTGTCATCTCTCTGCTGACCATCAGCTCTTTCTGTGTTCTGCTAGAAACAGGAAAGGTCCATATTAGGAGGAATGCACATGTGAGATGAAAGATGTCTACTGTGCATTCTCCCCCTCAGGTTCTCAGTGTGCCCAGATGTACTGTAAATATGTGATAACAACGGAATAAAGGAGATTGGACTGCCCTCTCTCCTCAGAGTTCTTGTTCTAGACGAGACTCTCGTGAGTCCTCATCTATTTTCAGGAAATTTCCACAACACACACAATCAAAAAAAATTGGAAATCAAAATGTATGATTTTTAAATAATTTATTTGTATGTTACTGCTGCAAATAAGTATTTGAACACCTGCCAATCTGCAAAAATTCTGTCCCTCAAATACCTGTTAGTCTGACACCTCCACTCCACTTATTATTCTAAATTAAAAGCACCTGTTTGAGGCCGTTAGCTGCATAAAGACACCTGTCCACCCCACACAATCAGTAAGACTCCAACTACTAACATGGCATAGACCACAACGCTGTCCAAAGACAACACAAGGGCTACAGGGCAATAGCCAAGCAGCTTGGTGAAAAAAAGATCAACTGTTAGAACAATTATTAGACAATGGAAGGAGCTAAACTTGACTGTCTCAGACTGGGGCTCCATGCAAGATCTCACCCTGTGGCGTAGCAACGATCCTTAGAAAGGTGAGGAATCAGCCCAGAACTACACGGGAGGAGCTGAGCTGGTCAATGACCTGAAGAGAGCTGGCACCACCGTTTCCAAGGTTACTGTGAGTAATATACTAAGTCATAGTTTAAAGTCATGTATGGCACAGAAGGTTCCCCTGCTTCAATCACAGGTCCAGGTCCGTCTTAAGTTTGAACATGACCATTTGGATGATCCAGAGGAGTCATGGGAGAAAGTTCTGTGGTCAGATGTTTTGGTCTTAATTCTTAATTCCACTCGCTGTGTTTGGAGGACATAAAATGACTAGTACTATCCCATGTTCTAGAGTGGCCTAGCCAGTCTCTAGACCTAAACCCTATAGAAAATCCATGTTTCTCAGCAACCTGGATTAAATCTGTGTGGAGGAATGGGCCAAAATCCCTGCTGCAGTGTGTACAAACCTGGTGGAAAAACTACAGAAAACATTTGACCTCTGTAATTGCAAGCAAAGGCTACTGTACCAAATATTAACATTGATTTTCACAGGTGTTCAAATACTTGCAGCAGTAACACACAAATAATTTTAAAAATCATACATTGTGAATTCCGGATGTTTTTTTTTTTTTTAAGATCATGTCTCTCACAGTTGACTTGCACTCAAGATGAAAATTTAGATGAAGACAATTGCAGGTGGGTGAATATTTTCAAGATGTGCCCTCAGTTTGCCAGATCTGGAATGCAGTTTATATAGTTTGCATGCAACTTCATCTCAGCACTGCACGGAATGTAAATCACAGCCTCTGTGGCAGAGTTGTGACCTCTGACATCGTTACCACACGGGCGTTGATGTTGTCCACACGGTTCAGGTTGACCTACAACACATTTGTCAACCAAGGAAAGTTGTGTGTCTCCTGTCAGTCATGCGGAGCAGTAAATGTGGCGGTTGATGTCAAAATAAATAAAGAAAACTTGTGAGAGTATGCAATCTGGTGCTGCTTTACCTGCCACGATCCAAGATCCATTTTCTCAGTGTAATGACCGGAGTTTTTTAACAGTCCGATTATATGATTGATTTTGACAGCAGTACTGGACATATAAGAAAATTACTATGAAGCCAGTCATCCACCATCACTTCAGAACAGCAAAACAGGGATTGGTTTAATCAAAAGTTTGCTTTTGACTCTTAAATCAAAACTCTTAAGTCTAATGCAGTGGTTCCCAAAGTGGGGGGCGCGCCCCCTAGGTGGGGCGCGGAGCTATTGCAGGGGGGGCGCGGAGCTTGAAAGTAAAACGTGCACATGTGTCAATATTAGGGATGCACCGATTCCGATATTAATATCTTAAAAAATTCTATATCTGGTATCAGTGACAATGTGACCGATCCATTAAAACAGATCTATTCAGTCTAATTCTATGCTTGTAACGCTTTTCGGAGTTACACTCCGACACGGACAGAAAACTTGGACAGTTAACAGGCGAGTGAAACACGAAGCAGAGAAGAGGTGAATCACTCACTCGTACTCGCGCTGGTGCTATTCCACTTAGTCCGTTTATGTGCTGGTTGACCAAAATAAACCTGGGCTCCATCATTACTTGACTGTTCATACATGAACTGGTGAGTTGTCCAAAGCTCATTGAATGCGTTACTTACAGAAATAAAATAAAGATAAAATAAAGAGCAGTGGTTTTCTACGGCAGAAAGCTAAATAACAACAATATTCCATACGCGCGCTCAACTCGCTCCCTTAAAGAGACAGTACACATATTTCTGGCCGTTACATGCTTTGTGCTCTGCGTGATGTCAACGCTAGCAAACTAGCCGCATAGGTATTGCTGTTTCTCTTTCATCTCCTTATTTATTTTAAATGATATTTAGAATTCTTGAACCATTTCAAAGGTTTCTTGCAGTTTATTTTTTTCATGTTTGACCAAAGATGTGAACCTATTGTTTTTGTCTGTTTCAGGTTCTTTGGTATTTAACATTCAATGTTATATTCATAATTGCCCTGACTGAACAAATGCAAGTTGTGCTGTTTTTACATGTTTTTATGTGTGTTTAAGTGTGCTATACTGGTGCAGAGTTTTCAATAAACTTGTAATTCAGTATGTCTGTGTTTAAAAAAAAAAATGTTTTAAGTCGATTCAGCACTGTTTTATCAGATCGGTATCGGATCAGTATCGGCCGATACCAAGCCTCAGATAGATATGAATGGGTATCGGAAGTGAAAAACGTGAATCGGTGCATCCCTAGTCAATGGGGGGGGGGGGCGCAAAAATATTCTCATCTACTAAAGGGGGGCACGGCAGAAAAAGTTTGGGAACCACTGGTCTAATGTGTGATGTTTAGATTAGTTATATGGCATGTCCAACTGCTATTTAATTGAACACAAAAAATGTTTTTCTTTTAATTAAAAGAAAAGAATCTTCCCTGCTGATAACCACCACCTGTCATCCAAGTAATGTTGGTTTTATGTCATATCTTATCTGAACAAGATAGATACACACAACATTGAGCTACTTAATGCAGCAGATGCTAAATTTCTCACTGTGTCCTAGTACAAAAAAGAATCTGTGTAAAAAAAATAAATAAAAAAAAGCCTCGTCTGGCTCTGCCTCATCCTCCTCAATCTATTCACAAGCTTGCGCCATAACCAAATCAAAACAGCCAATCAAAGCCAGGAGGCGTGTCTGATGGGGTGTCAATCACTGCATGTGCGAGGAGGATAAACAACCATCAAAGAAAGAACTGCCCCACCTCTCCGTTGCCAGCAACAGTTTACATGACAAAACTGAGTAAACAGAAGTTTAGTAATGAAGCAAAGCAAGCTAAAACAAATGAATTATACTGAGCCCGAAATAAAATAATAAAAGCATCTGTCTTTTTTTTTTTTTTTTTTTGAATTTTCAAATAAATAAATAAAGCCAAGATGCTACTGGTTACAGTAACACTCCATTACAAACTCTTAACATTAGCCTAGCTTGTTTCACCACAGTAAGGTTAGTACTGGCATACTACTGGTTAGTGTTGTTTTTTGTAAGTGGTTTATAGCTTATTTAGCATTATTCATGACCGTCTCTTAACAAACAAACATCTAAGCACTAATAAATCAAGAAGAAATAAAGCAGTAATTTACTGAATACTGTTGTCAAAGATTAATTTCTGTTTATTTACTGGCCAGCACATTTGACAATCCACAAGGTGCACAGCAGCGCCACCTATAGGTGGTGGTTTTGGAGGCGGGTCAGAGAGCGGTAGAAAGGGAAGAGCCTGGTAGTTGTACTCGTTCAGATTCACAAGCTCACTCTATTGTCAGTCTTACTAAATGCAGCTTTAAAGTCATTTACTTTGCAACAGACTCCATACACTGTGATCCAACACATTTCACACAATCAGCCACACTACCAACTCAGCAGAAGACCCTGAGAAAATATACTGGTAAGACTTTAAGCATCACTTTTATGTGGACTGTTAATATTACCTAATCTGTAAAAAAATGTTAGTTAGAGGAATCTTAATATAAATATATATACATGTGTATCTCATCTTACAACCTTGTAGAACATTTACATTTCTGTAAGTTATTCTCCAGTTTGCCCAACAGCAACCAAGTCTCATTTTCACAATAGCCCCACCCTGAGGACCAATCATTGAAAGGGAGAGTGTCTCATGAACACGCACGCTACAACAGAACCGCACTCACCGTCTGTGACACACACATACACGCACGCACATACACAAACCACAACACAGCCATTGTGCTGTTAGAAAACAGCTTGTGTAAAATTTTCAACTAATAAAGGATCCCAAGTTACCTTGTAGGGTAGGTGGAGGACAAGCCAAGTATTTCAGGTGTCAGTCACCTGGTTAAGCACAGGTTACCCAGTGGGATCCAGTACAAGACAGTGATTGTCAACACTGTGAACACATTCACTTCACTGTGAACAGACATTTCAAATGAGTAAAGTGCCAAGCTGCATTTTTCATTCTCTAAAACGCAGATACCAAGAGCCCTTCATGAACTGGACCAGGTATTCAAACTCGAACAAGTAGGATCAGGGACAGCTTTTCCCCCCCAAGAGCAATCACTGCACTGAACAACATGTAAATAACAATAACGTAATTTCTCAAACCCATGAGCAATACAACAGGTGTGCAATACTTTTCCTACGTGCAATATTATGTAACATATACTGTAAATAGCTTATGTGCAATATTCAAAACATTTATCATAGAAATAATCTACCAAAACTATTTTGGAAATGTGGCACTACTTTTAATCTTGTCATTTTATATTCATTTTCTGTATTTATTAGTCCCAACAAGCACCTTGGAGTAGAATCAAATTTCATTGTAATGCAAATTGTAATGACAATAAAGGCAATTCCAATACAGGACAACAGCTGGCGTGAGCAGCACACATCATGTAGTTCAACAAAGAAAAAATTATGCAAAATCTGCAAGAGTCACTGCCTAAAACACGGTTGGAGTCTAAATTGGTTCCAGAGGAAAAGAAAGCAAGTCTGAGGACAAGCCTGTGAAATATAGGATTACACACACACACACACAAAAAAACTGCCAAGGTGCATGAAACATGATACAACTATGCGTATCCTTCATAGGGAAGTACCTAGAAGTACCCTTGTCAGTAGATTAGACTCTCTTTGTGGCAGTTGACACTTCCTCTTTTAAATAGAACTGAGACAGTAGAGAAACCACAAAACTTTCTTTCTGGTTATCATCAAGCATTACACAAGATCTATCTCTGCCATCACAACCCCAAGTGCATCAAACTGATTCCACCAAGTTAGTTTATGTAGTTTGCTCATATTACTCCATGATATAATAAAACCCTGAACTTTTCAACCTGCTTCCTCTGATACCATATGGGCACATGTTACAATATTTTCATATTGAGCTACCATGTAACTTAGGTTCCTCGACTGTCTTCAGGTTGGTTTAAAGAGCACTTTAATTCAGCTGTTTATTTTGCAATGAAAGTTAATCCCAACGTCGACCGGCGTGTGAGCCCATTATAATACCGTTGGGTGGCTGCTGTAGTGTTGGGATTACACTAACACACCTAGCTAGCTATCCACGCTAACTAGCCAGCAAGATGGTGTGAGAGACATGAGCGACAGAGCCTCCGTATGGACGGTTTCGAGCGACTGTCAGTGATGAAAAATGTATTCCGAACCGCACAGTTAAAGGCAACATCACAACGAGGAAAGGTGTCATTCACAGCCACACAGGTGTAAACTCACCTGCCGGGAACCTTGGCGCTCTTCCTTCCAAAATGAATTTTGTTTTCGGGTGGCCATAGCTGGAGAAAGACAATTTCTTCTCAAATAAATATAAAACTGGACCCTACGGCAAAGACATGAATCAGAACGATGGTAAAACAATCGACACGTATTACTTGCGTTTTTTGTCCGGATATGTTATAATCTTTTAATGAATCAATCCTGTTAGTTTATTAACATAAGATCCTTCAAGATGGAGGCCGCCATCTTGGAACAACATCCCGTCCATTCGCGATTGGATGAAGGGCGTAACAGGTGCAATACTGGCGTCCAAATGGGCGTAGAGGAAATGTACGATGAGGCGGGTTCTACGTGAATGTGCTTAGCTAATCACTTGGGTAACCTATATGGACTGAATCACCGTTCATCATGAAGAATAACCTTATATGCGAATAGTTAAATTATTCACATCACCAGTAGGGATGTCATACTGTAGTAACAGAAGAAAATGATTTCTTAAACGCTTATATTCCGGTCTAACTGGCAGAAATATTTTGTAACTACAAGTGGACCTTATGGAAACAAAGTATGACATTCCTTAGAGCTAAATTCTTCGTCTCTTCTTTTTTTCTATATGCTGCCACTCGTGCAACTGACAAAAGAGAACAGATGTGGTTTCAGTTTCGATAGGAAGAATAGAAATTTCCTTAGACGTCTCCTTGTTTGAACCAAAACTAATGGTGATTTAAAAAATAAGATTTTATTAAGACAAGACATTCAAATTAAACCAATAGTGGGAAATCTGAGCATACTTTTAAATTCAGTTTTTAAGTATACTTTGATCACTTGATAAATGTTTTTGTCTTACACAATTTAACAATTGTAACTGATTGTGTACTGGGCTGCCAGTAAAAAAAAAAAACAAAACAAAAATCTTTAATAAGTTGCAGCTTGTTTAGAATACTGCCAGGGTGTTAACATGAACGTATTACACCAAAGCCCCCATCAGACATGCACGGTAACCCTGACCTTTTCTGAACATTACCCCAAGGGTAGTGAGAACACAAATATCCAAATCAGTTGTACTGGAAATTACAGGCTTTATTCTGCCAGCCCCCAGTACAAAGTCTGGGAAATGTCCAAGTCAGTGTGATAAAACCCTTTCAAAGTTTGTAAACAAAGATGACAATGCATGTGGATTTTCAATAAAGGAAGTGGAGATCTGTGATACTGATCCCCAGAGGTAATTAAATTTCTTTATCAGCTAATTTAAATTAATAAAAGATTATATATCAAGATGTTTTAAGTGTCAAACATTATTCTACCTCATTACTCACAGAATGATAATGCATACACACAGATGTTTGGATTTAATTACACGCTTCAAAAATAAGTCTTTGGTTGCCTTTTTAGGTCCCCATCAAGTAAGTTACAATGGTCAGCTTGCACCATCTGTTCTCTGACAGTTTCTAATGATTCAGTAGGCACATTAGCAAACAGCTTATTTGCAAATTCTTACTACTTGAACCTTGTTATAAAAGCTAACATTGGCATTTAGCTGTTCAACCCTAACCACAACAAGGGTCAACAGTACAGTTCACCTTATATGAATGTGTATCTTTACTTGGAATGTACATTAACCAGCTGGGCTTAGGAGAAAAGGAATCAGTCAATGCAAAAATAAACTGTATGATCCCAAGAGCAAGACAAGTGTAAACAAAACAATCATGCAATACTTATAGTACTGTAATGTATCTTCAGTGACTGAGGTATCCACAAGAACAACTCGGTACTACACTGATGAGCTTCATGGTTAATCAATATTAAAGAAATTTCAACATTCAAGGTCAGAGTTACGTCAAATGAAATGCAGTCACAGATTATTTACAGGTTATTTATTTTTTATTATCTAATTTTATTATCTAATCATCTGTAAGGAATAGCAAGAAGAGGACTCTTACATTTTCCACTTAATTGTTATTGTTTACATTGCACTATAGTTGTGTGTGTAAGGAGTCTTGCTCTAACTCTCTTTTATTTGAATCCACACTGATAAAGAAATTCCACAAAACACTTGGTAAAGTTGGGCTGTTTACTTTGCACAAATAGGACAATAAAGATTGCCCATTCAAATTTATCAAAGTTTCAACAAATTTCCTCTGAAAAGAAACCCCCCCCCCCACACCCCCTCAACAAAACAGAACAAGATGCAAAAATCTCTCTGACTCTCCTCTCTCTGTCACTCAAAACTCCCTCCTCACAAGACTGTCCTAACTATCGCATATGTACACAATTATAAAGTAACAATCATAATCACTATTCCCAATTATTACAAACATATGAGATCTTTTCCTACTTCCAATTCCAATTATATTCTGTCCAATTATATTTTAGCAATGAACAACATTTAGGCTGCCGCAGTAGATATGCAGACAATGTTATTCCAATTTAGTCATGCCCAGTGATTATCCCCCTCCCCACATGTTACCATGGAGAGCTGCAGGGCAAAACAAGCCTGCTGCAATATATGACGAGCTGGTTAAGCCATTTTTTACTGAGTGACAGTAGATTTCTACAGAGAGTAAGATACATCTCTAGCTTTATGAATATTCATCTAGACCAGTTCAACAATCAATGAGACTGAAGACAAAAAATTTAGCAAAGATTTCAGTTGGTAAATCATACTATATATACATATATACAGATATATACACATATAACAGTCCATCCAGGATTTAACAGCTTTGTGATCACAAGAATAAATATAATTCCAGGACGCACTGCGTTGTGATAGCTTTCACTATTTTGGCAATTGCAATCTTTTTGCAGAAACCTGTTAATTCTCTAAAAAATTTTGCAAGAAATGTAATGTAATCCTATTCAGATCCCTTGTTATCAAGCCTGGCTTAATTAAATCCACTAGCACACTCATCTTCACAGCCCATTTTGTCCAAATAATGATTTGAGATTTCTTTTACAACTGTTTAAAAGCAAGCACTGAAACTCGTTTTTCTTGCATGCTGTGGTTAGTGTATACGCTATACGTGTCTCGCTGTGTTAATCTGGCTAGTGTGTATCCACTAGTGTATTATGGACTGTGTGTGTCTTGTGTGTTAATTCTGGCTAGTGTGTATCCACTAGTGTATTATGGACTGTGTGTGTCTTGTGTGTTAATCTGGCTAGTGTGTGTCCACTAGTGTATTATGGACTGTGTGTGTCTTGTGTGTTAATCTGGCCAGTGTGTGTCCACTAGTGTATTATGGACCGTGCGTGTCTTGTGTGTTAATCTGGCTAGTGTGTGTCCACTAGTGTATTATGGACTGTGCGTGTCTTGTGTGTTAATCTGGCTAGTGTGTGTCCACTAGTGTATTATGGACTGTGCGTGTCTTGTGCTGTTAATCTGGCTAGTGTGTGTCCACTAGTGTATTATGGACTGTGTGTGTCTTGTGTGTTAATCTGGCTAGTGTGTGTCCACTAGTGTATTATGGACCGTAGTGCGTGTCTTGTGTGTTACTCTGGCTAGTGTGTGTCCACTAGTGTATTATGGACCGTGCGTGTCTTGTGTGTTAATCTGGCTAGTGTGTGTCCACTAGTGTATTATGGACCGTGCGTGTCTTGTGTGTTAATCTGGCTAGTGTGTGGTCCACTAGTGTATTATGGACCGTGCGTGTCTTGTGTGTTAATCTGGCTAGTGTGTGTCCACTAGTGTATTATGGACCGTGTGTGTCTTGTGTGTTAATCTGGCTAGTGTGTGTCCACTAGTGTATTATGGACCGTGTGTGAATCTGGCTAGTGTGTGTCCACTAGTGTATTATGGACCGTGCGTGTCTTGTGTGTTAATCTGGCTAGTGTGTGTCCACTAGTGTATTATGGACCGTGCGTGTCTTGTGTGTTAATCTGGCTAGTGTGTGTCCACTAGTGTATTATGGACCGTGCGTGTCTTGTGTGTTAATCTGGCTAGTGTGTGTCCACTAGTGTATTATGGACCGTGCGTGTCTTGTGTGTTAATCTGGCTAGTGTGTGTCCACTAGTGTATTATGGACCGTGTGTGTCTTGTGTGTTAATCTGGCTAGTGTGTGTCCACTAGTGTATTATGGACCGTGTGTGTCTTGTGTGTTAATCTGGCTAGTGTGTGTCCACTAGTGTATTATGGACCGTGCGTGTCTTGTGTGTTAATCTGGCTAGTGTGTGTCCACTAGTGTATTATGGACTGTGCGTGTCTTGTGTGTTAATCTGGCTAGTGTGTGTCCACTAGTGTATTATGGACCGTGTGTGTCTTGTGTGTTAATCTGGCTAGTGTGTGTCCACTAGTGTATTATGGACCGTGCGTGTCTTGTGTGTTAATCTGGCTAGTGTGTGTCCACTAGTGTATTATGGACCGTGCGTGTCTTGTGTGTTAATCTGGCTAGTGTGTGTCCACTAGTGTATTATGGACCGTGCGTGTCTTGTGTGTTAATCTGGCTAGTGTGTGTCCACTAGTGTATTATGGACCGTGCGTGTCTTGTGTGTTAATCTGGCTAGTGTGTGTCCACTAGTGTATTATGGACCGTGCGTGTCTTGTGTGTTAATCTGGCTAGTGTGTGTCCACTAGTGTATTATGGACCGTGTGTGTCTTGTGTGTTAATCTGGCTAGTGTGTGTCCACTAGTGTATTATGGACCGTGTGTGTCTTGTGTGTTAATCTGGCTAGTGTGTATCCACTAGTGTATTATGGACCGTGTGTGTCTTGTGTGTTAATCTGGCTAGTGTGTGTCCACTAGTGTATTATGGACCGTGTGTGTCTTGTGTGTTAATCTGGCTAGTGTGTATCCACTAGTGTATTATGGACTGTGTGTGTCTTGTGTGTTAATCTGGCTAGTGTGTATCCACTAGTGTATTATGGACTGTGTGTGTCTTGTGTGTTAATCTGGCTAGTGTGTATCCACTAGTGAATTATGGACTGTGTGTGTCTTGTGTGTTAATCTGGCTAGTGTGTATCCACTAGTGAATTATGGACTGTGTGTGTCTTGAGGCAGAAGTGTGAAAGCCTTTACTGCATGTCGCTAAAAGGCTACAATCAAAATCAAGAATCTAATTAAAATGGACATTTTCAGTCAAATTAGACAAGGTTTTTTTTTACAATATCACATGATTCACAAATGTATTTGGCCTAGAATTCAAGTTTAGCTCATCTTTCCAGAAGAAAGATGAATTGTTATATCCAGAATTAGACATTATTTCAACTTTTTGAGTCACACTCTGAACCTGAAACATGTTTTTTTTACCTGGCTTCATACAAAACGCATGTGAGTCAAACACATCCTATTTAAAATAAAAATCATGAAATTTGTTAATTTGCACCGATATTCTTAGTAGATGGCATCTCATTTGTTGGGCGCTTCAGTTTTGAAATGTCACACATTTCACACCTGCTGTTTGTGAGGTCCACTAAATCTACCTGACTTCCATGGTGAAGTCCTAACTTAGTTCAGCTATCGGATTGTCCGTTACAGCATTACGTCGCGAGCCTTGATTTAAATGTTTCTTTCTTTAATTTAAACGTTTCGCGTGCACCCGTATGGCAGACAGACACGATCCCCCCTTCAAGTACAAGTAGGCCTGAGTGATGTTGGCTGCTTTTAATTGATATTGAACTGAGCTACATGGTTATATATTCTAAACCAGGCAGGGTCACAACGAAATAAATACAATAATAGCTGATGTAATTAGAAGGTAACTCGCCTAAAAAGTTAGTCATTAGCTATAAAAACACGACACGCCTTACCATCAGTCGCTCCTTTACAGCTGTAGTCATCGTACGTCGCCTACCAGAAAAACCAACATGACATTTTGTGAGGTTCATTAACTCAAACACTAGATGGCAGCATGGGACTTGAAAAAGAAAAACGTTTTCACCCCTACGCCATGATTTTGACTATTATATGACCAGTTGAAGCTAGATCGTGATAGGATAAATAAATAGCAGTTCAAACAGAAAACACCTAGAATGCATTAAAAAGGAAATGCTTTGTATTTTCTTATCCATTAATTGGTGATTATTCACATACAACTGCAAATATCAGTCCAAATTAAGAGAGATGACAGGCTTTCAGGCATGTAAACATCATCCAAATCAAACAAATAAAATAAAAACATCAAATGAATAAAACGTCCAGAGGATGTGTTGGTAGCAATGAAGAAAACATTCAGAGGATGTGTTGGTAGCAGATGTGATTTCCAAGAGATGTTATGGGAATATCTCCTATGGTGCTGTTCACAGGAAAAGCTCTTACTCAGGAACACACACTTACACAATAAATTTACTGTTATCCAACACTGATTCCAGCTAAGCTAATGCGACTGCCTCATGTTCTGCTGATCAGAAGAACAACACAGCAGTAATTAGCTAATGTTGGCTTTACCACATTTGAACTTTTCTGTTGGACAAACAGTTACCCCTAAGAGGTGTGTGTCTGTCATGCCTGAACTTTGACTAGAGTGAATTCCAGTCACAGATACATTGCTGAGATTCTTTTTGAACCTGACTTGTTAATGAGTGTCTCCACTCCCACCCGGTAGTATTATCTCTCAGTGGGGACTAGGGATGGTTTGTGGTGTGTGTGTGTGTGTGTGTGTGTGTGTGTGTGTGTGTGTGTGTGTGTGTGTGTGTGTGTGTGTTGGGGGGGGGGGGGGGGGGGGGTGTGGTCCGCGTCCTTCATGAGATTCTGGCATTTCTGGAATGTTTCTTTTTTCCCACTAATTCCCTCGTGGGCTTGTGTTAGTGCTTTAGTTTCTCTCAAATGTTTGTATGTGTGTGTGTGTGTGTGTGTGTGTGTGTGTGTGTGTGTGTGTGTGTGTGTGTGTGTGTGTGTGTGTGTGTGTGTGTGTTGAGTGTGTGTGTGTGTGCACGTGACACATTCCTGGAAGAGGGTATCAAGAAACACAACTTGTACTTTTGCCACAGCTGTCAGCTGCCCTGCAGTGTGGACAGAAAGGTCCGGACAAGGTCCGCTGTAGGCAGGTCATCTTCCACGCCGAGAACCAGACGAGCCCTCCGCACTTCCCGTGTAGTCCACAGGAGGCATGTGATTGGGAACAGGCAGTGCTTCTCTGGAATTTCTCTGGAAGTGTTCTTCAGATATAGCTAATTCAGAATGGACACTGTCTCTCTGTGCACCATATCCCACACGCCTCTTCATCGTGCACTGTTTTTGAGCACTGTACAATACAGCAGAACTCAGTCCGTGCTCGCGAGGAGAAGGTTTGTGTCCTCTCCAAGGTTTGAGAAGCTTGTCATGTGCCTCCTGCAGAGGTCCATTCAGCCCGGTACTGAATGAACGAGCCCCGAGCTTCACAGTCACAGTCTGCTCAGAGACCGGCATCCTGTTATAGCTCAAGGTCCGCCACACTGATCTCTTCCTCCATGTGGTGTATTCATACAGAACGTCCATGCCAAGGACACATGCAGTCTGTGCTTGTGCCGCCCACGGCCAGGAGGAGATGGGGAGGGGAGGAGAAGAGAGGGGAGGGGGAGAGGAGGGAGGGGGGGGAAGAGAGGAGAGGGGAGGAGAGGAGAGGGGAGGGGAGGAGAGGAGAGGGGGGGGGAAGAGAGGGGAGAGGGAGGAGAGGAGAGGGGAGGGGAGGAGAAGGAGAGGGGAGGGGAGGAGAAGAGGGGGGGGGAAGAGAGGGGAGGGGGAGGAGAGGAGAGGGGAGGGGAGGAGAAGAGAGGGGAGGGGGAGGAGAAGAGAGAGGGAGGGGAGGAGAGGGAGAGGGGAGGGGAGGAGAGAGGAGGAGAGAAGAGGGGAGGGGAAGAGCGGCGAGGGGGGGCGGAGAGAGAGGGGAGGGGAGGAGAGGAGAGGGGAGGCGGGAGAGAGAGGGGAGGAGAGGCAGAGCGGGAGGGGAGGACCGAAGGGGGGGGGAGAAGAGAGGGGAGGGGAGGAGAAGAGAGGGGAGGGGAGGGAGAAGAGAGGGCGAGGGGGGAATCGCCGAGCGCGCCTGCCGCACGCCTGCCAGGCGCGCCCAGCTAAGACACGCGTCGGCGGTGGGCGCAGGCGGCAGGCAAACAGGAAGTGAGTAACGTCAGGGAGGAAGGGATGGGTCGTGATGGAAGCACTCTGACCTTGGAGAGCAGGGAGAATGGAACTCACACCCCATCCCCATATCCAAACACACATAGTATGTTCACAAACACACACACACACACACACACACACACACACACACACATACACACACACACACACACACACACACATGCTTACATGTATGCACTGACAAGCCCTGTTTCTTGGAGGTGAATGAATGCTGTAAGGCAATGGAGAGTTAACAGTGGTTGTAGTATGGCTGGTTATAACCCTGCTGTGAGTGAACCTTGAACCTTGGATCTTGATGAATGCTTACATCCACAAAGCAAGAATACAGTCTAGGATTTTTTTATGTCCCCTGTATTACACACCTCACTCGAAAGATAACACACAAACACACATGCGTGCAT
This sequence comes from Brachyhypopomus gauderio, assembly GCF_052324685.1. Taxonomy (NCBI): domain Eukaryota; kingdom Metazoa; phylum Chordata; class Actinopteri; order Gymnotiformes; family Hypopomidae; genus Brachyhypopomus; species Brachyhypopomus gauderio. The sequence continues at coordinate 33,166,165 of NC_135214.1, read as the reverse complement.
ATACAACCCCCCCCTACACACACACACTCACACACACACACACACACACACACCACACACACACCACACACACACACACACACACACACACACACACACAATTTGAGCTGAATCATGTGTACATTCCAGTCTAATCTGTCATTCTTGTAAATGGGGAGTAAAGGTCATCACTGTGGCTGGGTCACTGTGGCTGGGTCACTGTGGGCTGGGCATGTGTTTTTCCTGGAGGTGTTTTAATGGCTTGACTTTGTGCTATCAGGCCCTATTACAGCAGGTTTCCTCTGATGCTCAGTACGTCCAATGAGACTCGCCCGTGAGTCTCAGCACTGCGTTCAGTTCATTTTAGCTTTAGTCGTCACCCCCCAACCCCCCCCCCCCCCCCCCCCCCAAGCGTTTTGCATGCAGGAAGGTGTCCTTGGGGTTAGATGTGGTATTTCCTTTACCAACGTTGACCCAGTGTTATAACTACTCCTCTAACTCTTATGCAGTTGTGTCATAATGTGTCAATTAGCAGAAGTAATTCCTATGGACGCAGGCAAATGTACTACTAGGCAGGAAGTGACCACAGAAATGTCCTAGGTTTCTTCGAGTGCCCGTAAGGGAAGTTGAGCTGTTTGACACAGTACAGGACATAACTTATCTATGTTCTAGTTCATTATGAAATGCAGGGTTTCGATTCCAACACTCCACTCAAATACACATTTCCAGAACTTTCTCATCTTAAGCAATGCGTATCACATGACCCAGACCTAATTCAAAAGATGATTTTTTTTCCTCAGTGGACAGCATGACAGGACTTTGTCCAATGGGCGTGTTTATTTCACCACACACACCACAGTGTGAGTGCCACAGTGCACCACAAAGCTGCTTTACAAGACATAAACTTGTAAACCAGCCTAGTTTTCATGAATTCTTGGAGTTGAGAGGACCTAAATGCTCAGGCTGCCCTAAACGAATATAGACACATGGCATGTCAGGGGTCACCTGTGAGGAAGGAGTGAAACGTTGGTGTGTGTGGGAGGTGGGGGGGGGGGGGGGGGGGGAGCTGAAGCAAGTACTCTCATGTTTGTGTCAGACGCATCACACAGAGGGAATGAGGAAGTGATGCTCGGCTTTACGGGAACTCTGCAGGAGGAGGGGCTGATGGGAAGGAGGGGAGTGAGAAGAGGAGGGGACAGGTGTGTGTGTGCAGCTCACAGGTGTGTGTGTGCAGCTCACAGGTGTGTGGCAGTCTCACACCACCATTCTGTACCCAGTCTGTTGTAGGAAGAGGATGCTGATTAGATATATGAAAGAAAGCCTCGCAGAAAAGGAACAATAGTTTATTTTACCATCAATAGTGTTTTCACAAGTTATTTCTAGGAAAGTTTATTATTGTCGAGACACTCACACAGGCACAAATGTACACGCAATTCTTTCGCTTTGAAATGCTCATGTCTTGTTAGTGCTCGTCATCTTCGTCTTCATCTCCTTTCTGCCGGCCTTTAAAGCCCCATGGAACGCGTTCCTCGGGAGTTCTCAAGCCACTCAAACAGCAGTGACTCACCCCGCTGGGAGGGGGGGAGGCTCGGTGGAGGACCCGGCCTTACTGTTGCCGCGCGGCTGTTTGCCGAGGGCTGAATCACGAGGGTTTGTCAACAGCGGCGTGTTTGCTGTGGCAGGTTGGGATGTTGGCTGGCTCCGCCTCCCCCCGAGAGGGCGCAGGAATTGCCGGGACCAGCGAGCCCTCCTCCCCCTCCACGCTGCTTCCGTCCCTCAGTGGGACGGACGTGACCTTTAAGGCTTTCGCGGGTCTGATCTGAGATCAGCAGCGGCGGTAGAAGGCCGAAGGAGCGATGACATTCCGCCCCCCGAGACCTGATCTGAAATCAGCCCTTGAGAGATCCTGTTGAATGTTGTTGAGAGACGGAGCCCCGACCTTTAGTCGCAGCAGCTGAGCGGAGCCTGCGTGGTGCACAGCTGAGAACAGAGCGAGTGAGTCACAGGGTCTGGAATGCCGTGGCGTAGGGGGAAGGGTGTTTTCAGAACGGAGTGATTACTGGAGGAAGAGTGTGAGCAGGTAGAGGCAGAGAGAGGGAGACAGGGTCATCCCCAAAAACACATTCCATCCCTCTCATGTCAGGGAACTCTGGAAACTGCACAAGAGCACAGTGGAAGCAGTTGGCGAGGTCTTTCTCACAGAGGGCTTCACATTCACATCGCTCGCTCCCTCTCTCTCTCTCACACACACAACACACACACACACACACACACACACGCTTAAACAGGCACAGCCCCCCTTCAAGTTCTAGCGATAGCCAAAGAAGTAGATTATCTACCCAGTGAGAACATTACTGCTCCTTGCAGTGTGTAGAGTGAATAGGAATACACTCAAATGTTACAGCCACACAGGGATGAGTGGCACCAGTTCAAGTATGTGTGACAGTGTCAGGATAAAAAATGCATGCAACATCGTCATGGCAAATGTGACTGCAGAAGCTTTGCTGAAAACACACACGCACACACACACACACACACACACACACACACACACACACACGCACGCACACACACACACACACACACACACACACACACACACACACACACACACACGTCTCTCACATACATAGTTCTGTCAGGCTTTAGGGGCTAGTGACCTTGTCAGGAATATGGCGGTCTGCAAATGTGCTCAGACAGTAAAGCTCACTGGGACTAATTACACAGGTGCTCCATGTGCCAAAGAAGCACAGCCACACCTGCGTGTGTGTGTGTGTGTGTGTGTGTGTGTGTGTGTGTGTGTGTGTGTGTGTGTGTGTTGTGTGTGTGTGTGTGCGTGCGTGCGTGCGTGCGTGTGTGTGTGTGTGTGTGTGTGTGTGTGTGTGGTGTGGTGTGTGTGTGTGTGTGTGTGTGTGTGTGTGTGTGTTGCGCATGTGTGTAAGAGTCATGGAGTGCATTGCTTTTGATTCCCAGGTAACAATATTGTCTGAACCTGTTACGCTGTCATTCCATTTTAGCAAAAGGATAGTGTGTTTCAAAAATAAGTCTGTCGTTTAGTTTTTTTCAAATGAATCAAATAACCGTAGCGGCATGACACATAACGTCAGAATGTACACTGTTGTTATGTTGTTATGCTAGCTATTGTGTGTCTGTGTGCGTGTCGATGTCAGTGAAAACTGATTATATTACCTCCGTATTGTCTGAGACATTCCATCAGGATCGAAAATGACACGTATATTCTGCATACATGCGCAGGTATGCTCTTATGTGTGTGTGTGTGTGTGTGTGCTCTTGTGCGTATTCTTATGCACATATGTGTGTGTTTGTGTTCTTATGCGTATTCTTATGCACATAAGTCTGTGAGTTTACTCGAGCAGTGTCTCTAGGAGGGGCGAGGCACACAAGAGGATCTCACAGGGAGTTCCCAAATGTAGCCAGAGATGGAGAACATGACGCAGGACCCCACCCCACCACCACCTGCCTGTCTTCCTCACCTCACACCTGCTCCCACCTCACACCTGTAGCCCCTGCTAATCTCTCACCCTCAGCTCCACACCAGCACAGTCACCTGTGCTAATTAGTGATTACGACACTGTCAACTGCTGTTCTGGGAAATGCTGAATGATGGGTGTGTGGTTAATGGCAAAAACATCCATAGTATTTATAGTATTGTCACTGATACACAGGAAAATCATGCCGTCCAGCTGCGAAAGGCTGCATGTTCCGCATGTTCCGGCAAACAATGCAGAGAACAGTGTGTCTCTATAGGTGTTGATCTGCCAGTGCCTACCTACCCATGTCCACACGTCCTCCTTTGTACGAGAAATTCCACCATGGCCACACTGAGCCATGCAGGTTTGTAAATAGATGAGTAAACGAATTGAACATACTGTACTTGTCTTCCCCTGGAGCCATGTCCCTCTCGCAGCTGCGTTATGTAAGAGCTGTGAATCAGCACTAACGCAACGGTTCTCTATAGCTGAAGAGGATCTGTCGTGGTGCTCGGCCACGCGAAACTTTCCCAGCTCGTTCCCTCTCGTTTCTAAAGCAGACCCCAGGATTACTAGGGCGATTGTTCCCGCGTCAACACCTATTATGCCCAAATAAGGCCAAGATCAGAACTTGAAAGAATGACAGAACCTTCCATGATTATGATATTTGAATGTATGCTGTTGCAAGAATTTATACTGAAAATATGACAGAAATGTAAGGTGTTAATTTTCAAAGAAAAACAAGCTACTTTCTAATATCATGTTTGACACAATTATTGGGACCACTGCATTTCATAGTTTGTGCAGCCTCTCTTTACCAAGATAACAACTAAATTCCAGTAAATATGGTGCTACAGGAGTTGGGGGAAAACACCAGGTCACCTTTCCCTCACCTGTGTACGCTCTCTGCTCAGCTGTGAAACTTCTGTTTTCCTGCCAAAGCCTTTGAAGTCAGTAAACCATGTGTGTGGGTATATGGACATACAGTACATCACATCACGTTGAAGTTCCTCCTGGAGATGCACCATGGCAGAGTCGTAGCTTCCTGGAAAAGGTTTTGGATCTGGATCTGAAGTTTCATGATCTCATATGAAGGTATCATGTAACCGGGCCTGTGGAAGAAAACTCCAGCCACTTACGTTTGCGGTTTAACGACAACAGAGGATTTTTTCTAGCAATTCTTCCAAATAGTTTGTTGACATGGAGAAGGTGGTTAATTGTAGAGAGTTGGCATCTCTGGGTGCCCCAGGTGATTCTAGAGAAGTGATCCTTCTCACCTTCAGATGGTGCGGCCGGTCAAAGGGCACACGCATTCTTTTCTAGGCAGATCCACCAGAGATCCAGTTATTTGAAACTAATTAACTATTGCCGTAAGAGCGGAAAAATCTGTTTCAAATGTAAAGCAGTTGTTATAGCTTTCGTTTGATGTATGATGTCATGCGATTTTTTTTCATGCAGCTCAAAGTATAAATATCTTTGCAATTACAATGAAAATATAACCAGGACAAAACCAACCAAGGCAACAGCAGCATTGAGTAGACTGCGACTACTAAAGTGCTGGGTGAGGTGAGGAAGTAGAGCAGCTCGTAGCAGTTTCACGCTTTCTTTCTCTGATGGAGTTTTTTTGCACTCTTTGCCTGGTGTTCAGGGATTCTCTGTGCTGACCCCTCCTGTGCAGACCTTCACCGCCCCAGGAAGACCTGCAGGTCCTAACAGGTTCTAACATCTCCCTCCCCACATCCTTGAACTTTAAGAAAGACACTAAACACTGTTAGAACATGATGTAAAATTAAGCAAATAGTAAATTCTACAATATGAAATGTAATATGATGTGCATGTGCTCTTAAGCACTGATGATAAAAGCCCCAGAATTGAAGTAACGTGACCTTCACACGTGACTGCCCCTGCGTGTTATATCTAAAACAATATTTCACGTGGTTAAGACTGTCTGCCCTGCACATGGACACTGGCCTGCATCTGTAATGTGTCACACATTAAAAACAAGTTCTGCAGAAGATGATGCTGTTTCTCGGGAAGCATTCCCAACGTCTGACGGGAGCAGGGGCTCGCGGAGGGGCAGGGAGCAGACGCTCTAGTGCGGCCTGCACATTCCCAACGTCTGACGGGAGCAGGGGCTCGCGGAGGGCCAGGGAGCAGACGCTCTAGTGCGGCCTGCACATTCCCAACGTCTGACGGGAGCAGGGGCTCGCGGAGGGGCAGGGAGCAGACGCTCTAGTGCGGCCTGCACATTCCCAACGTCTGACGGGAGCAGGGGCTCGCGGAGGGGCAGGGAGCAGACGCTCTAGTGCGGCCTGCACATTCCCAACGTCTGACGGGAGCAGGGGCTCGCGGAGGGCCAGGGAGCAGACGCTCTAGTGCGGCCTGCACATTCCCAACGTCTGACGGGAGCAGGGGCTCGCGGAGGGGCAGGGAGCAGACGCTCTAGTGCGGCCTGCACACGTATGGCAAAAACGATTCTTCTTTAGCAGCATTGCTGATCTTTTGCATGAATGGTGGCTGGTAACATCTCACGCAAGTCTGGTCACTGGAATTTTGATTCCTCCATGTGTGTATACACAGAACTGCTAACTTTGATATTACTAAGAATTAGCACAATACTGCAAATAACAGTGTGTGAATAGGTCCACACATGATGTCTGTCATTCATATCCCTCTATTAGAATTCTTGGAGAACACGGTCTGGTTAGGCACATATATGTTCCCTCTAAACGAGATGCAGTGTGAGGTACAGTCAGAGGTCAGATCACTACGCTCCGTGCTGAGATCAATCTGCCCAAGAGAGGTCAGGTCATAGATAAGGAACATCAGTGCTGAGTTTTAGCAGATTTAAAACAAGACAGAATGTTCAGTTATTCATCAAGTTTCAAAGAGTTTATAGAGGCTTTCAAAGAAATCTTTAGTATTTATCAGGTTTCTCCATACTGTCTTCGCATTCCAGACTTTGTGCTCTGATTATACAGCCACAGACAGTGATATTCATTACTGCTTGAAGAGATTAGTGAAGCAACATCAGAGCTCTAGACCCCTTCAACTACACTAGCTTGGTAACTACACTAGAATTAATATTACTTCAATCTTTTACTCTTACAACCCCTCCCCCACTCCCAAAGACAAAAGTTCTCAATTCAGTCATCTGGGACCTCGGCCAGTCAGGCTTTTGATCATAATCCAGCTCTGCAAACACCTGAATCAGGACATCAGAGCCTGCAGAGATCTCGATTACCTGTCGAAGGTGTACTGGCACAGTCTGAATGCGTAGAGCTGGAGGTCACCGAGGTCAGAGGTCAAACCCCATCTGGCTTCTTCTATTCAGCTGGACTATAAACATCTTAATCACCCAGAAACACAAAAGCTCAGTATCAGCTGAAGAAGGTTAACAGCAGGCAGACAGTTGTCCACAGTCCCCAGTCCCATCTACCGCTGTGTTACTGATGCAAACGTCTGGGGGGAAGGAGCTCTTTGAACCAGTTAAGAAATGTTAAAGCCTTACACCTTCAGTACGTCCAGGTCCAGCGTGTCACCAGTAGAGCCGTGCCTCTCCTCATCTTTCTACACTCAAGCTACATTTAAAGCACATTGTATAAACATTGCTACAGGTGCAGTGTTAGTATGGATATTTTTGAGCTACACTCTCACATCTACCTGATATTTTATCTACTATCAGTGGTGTAGGCCAAAAAAAATAAGTGAGGGGTCGACTTGGGTGTGGCGGATGGCGAGTATAAGTAACAGTAACGTAACAGTCTCAGCAAGAGCAACACCTGTTAAAATAAGTGGGGGGACGGTGTCAAAAATATATCAACAAAATAAAATATAACACCCCTGCTGCTGTGTGAAGAATGAGCAAACACCCAAACATCATCTGGTCAGTAGAGGTCATGTGGTCAAAAGGTGTCTGATGAGGACCTGGGCAGAAGGTGGTTGATGAACAAAGCAAAGTGACAGGTGGGACTGATCTCCAAGCCAACAGGACATCTGTTAGGAGCAGATCACAACCCAGAGTGGAGGTGGAGGTTTCTCATGACATGGTGGGGGCGCTGAACCCAACTGTGCTGTTCTAGGGCAAGGAGCCACAGACGCACCAGAGCAGTTCATTAACACTTCACTTTAAATGAGTGATTTGCACTCAACAGAAATTAATACAATACACAATTATTTATATATAACAAAAACAAGAGACAAAACTTCATGTTTAAAAAAATATTTATTGAAACTGTGTAAAAAAAATAACTTCCTAAACATAATTTACAGCTGCTAAACCAAACAAATCAAGCTGCAACTAGAAACCCAAACATCGTGTACAGAAGCGTCTGGCCTGTACACGAGTCGCATCTGACAACAGAGCAGACACCACAGCGTTGAGCCATTCGTTAGGGGGTTTTCCAATGGGAAAAACAATGCTATTATTTGTATCAGTAGACTCTTCTGTACTTCATGCACTGAAAAAAGGGAGTCCTTATAAAGACTATTTACACATATGGACACATTTGCTCAAAATGGCTTTAAATATGGTAAAAATATATTTAAATAGGTCGTGGGCCCTTCAACGTGGAATGAGAATGTTGAACAAAATGGTTTCTCTATAAATAAATAAATAAATTCCACTTAGATCTCGTTTCAAGACATTCAAATAAATATTATTTACACAGGCCTGGTCTTGGAATTTAGAGTCATGAGACACATAACTACATATTTACAGTATTAACAATCTGAGGGAAAACAAAGTAGTAATTTAATGTTGTAGTTGCATTGCCATGTGCATTTGTGACAATGAGTGGTAGCTGTGTTGAGGATAACTGAGTTAAAGAGAGACAGTCAGACAGACAGACAGAGGTTAGTCATTCTGCACAGGTATTCTGAGGTCTTTTTTGTTACTCTCTGCAGTACAGGGGTGAGACCCCCAGCACACAGGTGAGATGGAAGCAAGAGAAATGATGTCTGGTTAAGGAGCAGAGTGGTACAGTGGCTATTACTCAATTCAAGTATATTTGCAAAACTCCCACAGAAGGCACTAGATGGCTCCTGTCCCATGGCTGCAGCAGCCTTACCCCTCCCCCACCCTGCCTGCATCAGTGTTGCCCCTCCCCCACACTGCCATGCTGCAGCCTCACCCCTCCCCCACACTGCCATGCTGCAGCCTCACCCCTCCCCCACACTGCCTGCATCAGTGGCAGCAGCCTCGCTCACCCCCCCCAGTGTGTTCACTGGCATGCATTTTCTCTTCAGTCACACAAACCGCTTCAAGTTTGCAAGGGTCGCAGCCCGTAAGCAGGCCTCCCCGGTTCTGCACCCAACCCGGTGACCCAGTCAGACCGGGTCCAGGGCGGGACAAATCTCCAGAAAAGGGGACGTCCCTTCCCCCAAGGAGCCCTCGCAGCTCAGGGTCGGCCGCTCCACCCATAAACAGCTGCCATGCTTAAATAAAATTAATTCTTAAAAAATAAAACAAAACATTTCACATTTTGTTTCCTGCACGGCTCAGTTCGGGCGTGGCCGGGGTAGTGTGTGGGCTGTGGGTGTAGTCAGCTGGCAACAGTCATTTGCACACAGCCACAGCAGGGAAGGCGGCAGAGTCGTGGGTGAGGCAGTGTAATCGGATCTCCGCACCATCCGTAGGTGGAGCACTACTCTGCATCCATGGGTGGTTGATAATGTCTTCGAAAGACGGACGGTCGGCAGGCCGCAGAGACAGACAGCATTTAATGAGCTGTTGGCATTCTGTGAATGAACAGGAGGATACAGGATGAAGCACTTGAAACTTGCATTTTAATATAAACAGTTAGCTTATGCAGCCCTCCGACGTGGGCGGGGTTCAAGGGCCTCACCTGTGGAGACTCTTCGCCTGAAGAGCACCTGGCCACGGACAATCTCCTCGTCCTGCTCAAAAGGAATGTCTCCGCACACCATGTCATACAGCAGGATGCCCAGAGACCACACCGTCGCAGACCTCCCGTGGTATCGGTGGTACTTGATCCACTCAGGAGGACTGTACACACGTGTACCTATAAACAGGAAAACAAAAGAGGGAAATTTTAATTTCAAAATCATAAAAAAAACCAACAACTCTTCACACAGTTACATAAGTAATGAAATGCATTGAATGTGCTAAACGTGGCTCGTCTTTCAAAGGATAGTCTAATTATAGTAAAAAAAAATAAAAAAAAAAAGGCGGGGCAGGAGGAGCTATGCCATAGTGTTTACAAAATATTATACACCACAATAATTCAAGTTAATCTGCGCAATGTGCGCAAGAGCGTGACGGTAGGTGCGCGCGTGTGGCAACACCGGTTGCCATGTGACTTGTGTTTACAAACTTTGAGTTGTAGCAATTCCGCTCGTCGCCAAAAGGGGGCGCGAAAAACGACAACAAACCCAGAACCCTCCCTGCAGCGCGGCGCGCCCATCCAAACACAAACACGCTCGTGTTGAATGTCTACATTTCTAAAGATAATGGTTTTTTCCAAGAAAAAACGCCCTCACGCAGTGTAACCTGGAAATATATCTTCTCCAAATTATTGCACGCACACGCCTGATGAATTTTTTTTTTTTTAAACGTGACTTTCCACCATCAAGATCCCATTTCTGTTCCCCATTTTCAAATCTGAAGGTCGGTCAAATTTGCAGTAAAACCCAAATCTTCAAACCAAACCGGCACCACGCTGTAATGTCATTTACTGCCACGCTCGAGTAGATACGTCGCCGTATACGCTGGAGCAGCGCACGTACCGTCAAAATCGGTGTACACCGTGTCCTTCAGCAAGGCACCGGAGCCGAAGTCGATGAGCTTGAGGTCGCCGGTGCGGAGATCGATAAGGATGTTCTCGTCCTTGATGTCCCGGTGGACAACGCCGCTGGTGTGGCAGTGCCGAACCGCCTCCAGAACCTGGCGGAAGAAGTTTCTCGCCAGGTCTTCGGGCAAGGCACCCTTCTCCGTGATGAAGTCAAAAAGGTCCTTCACGGTCTCCGGTCTTTCCATGACGATTATGAAACTGTCCGGTCTTTCGTACCAGTCGAGCATTTTGATCACGCCACGGAACCCGGTTCCGACCTTCTTCAGGAGGACAACTTCCATGGGGACACGGGCACCATTGGGCTGAAAAAGACACAACAGCCATCATGACACAAACGACCTGAAGTCGGTCTGCTAAAACCCCTTAGGAGGGCAGGACATGTAGGAGAAACCGCTGCCCGGTTCTTAGGTGTCGGTTCTTACCAGCTCGCCCCACTCGGCCACACGGTCCTTCGCCACATGCTTGATAGCGACCTGCAGAAACACACACCAATAATGATCAGTGGCTGAAGTCCTATAAATGATAGATCACAATACCCCATTAGGAAAGGTATTGCAAAATTATATTAAAGATCACGGAGGGGGAAATAAACAAACAAATAAATAAATAAATAAAACCTACCGGCGCGCCATCCGATACCCGCAAGCCCGCGTACACGGTGCCGAAGCCGCCACTGCCCAGCACCGAGCCGACCTGGTAAACCTTCTCGAAGGGCTCCTTCTCTTTAACTGCAAACACAAAACAGTAGCGTATAAATATTACAAAATACAAATTGTAAGCGGCCATAAAACGCGTAAAACGTGAGACGCTCCTCCAGGCGTCGGTGTCCATCACGTCCGCGGACCAGCAAGACCCCCCCCGGCCCTCCTAACCTTGAAGCTGGATCTTGGCCGGCATGTCCACGGCGGAGATGTGGGCAAACGTGTTGAATTTAGAGAGAAGCATGTTTTAATCCGGGGTTTCGAGGATGAAATGTCACAGTTAGTCCCAGATGGTGAGCTGGATCCCGCCGCTAGGAGTCCACGATGTCGAGGGAGGAGAGAGGGCGACACGCAAACCTTCTCATCGAGGTGGGCTCCTTTAAAACTCTGAAGTCCCTCGGTTCGAAGGAACAAAAAATATAATCAAATCGGTGTATAAAAATAAAAAATAAATAGTTGATGCGTAACGGAGGTGTCGAGTTAGAGAGGAACAAATCTTTATCTTCTGCGTGCTGACAACACAGAAACCGGCTTACTGAATCGTGAAGGAGGGGCGACGCGGACTTTATACCCGTAGTAACGGGAGTAGCCGGACGTCACGCGTAGCGCCCGCCCACAACGCCTGTTGACCAATGGCTATAAAGCGTAGCTTTGAACTGAGACGTCAATCAAATATGAAAATAAAGGGAAACGTAGCTTGGCTAGACGACGTGGCGGGAATCAAAACGCGCCAAATATTCACCCTTTCAGGGAGCTGTAAAACCGGCATGGAAGCGGTGGTAGTTTTTGACACCGGTACGTCGCCCTTATAACAAGAAAGTGATTCTTCTTTTCGTATTCACGTTTATTGTATACGTAATTTGGCTTTTTGATTTAATTGATTAAAATAACCTACAAAAAGATTATACATGTTTTACATTATGAGCATATTAGGCACATATTTTAATCAAGGCGATTCTTTAGCATCTTGCAATATTATTATCGTTTTCAACTAGCATTTACTTTACATCAAACTTTCAGACTGCTAAATAGGCTGCCTGTAGGTTCGCAAAAGACCCAAAGTGCTAAACACGGAACAGCAACATAGGGATTTTAAAGCCTGAGCCATTACTGTCCCACACATAAAACGTCATTATTCGTTGCCTTGGCGCTCTATTGTTTTTGTTTTGGCCTGTTGGGGAGGGGAAGATCTACAAAATAAAACCTCATTAATCTAAAATTAGTGCTCTGAAAGTTTATTTCCTATTGGCGGACCACTGGTTTTTATTTAGACAGGGAACAATAGTCGTCACGCCACCAAAGCGTTGAGGAAAATGGCGCATACCAGGCATTCTTTCAAATTGGGTGGCCGTGTTCAGACTCAGTAGCAGGATGTGGGAAACTCGAGATAAAAAGACATCCATTTACCCCCAGCCCCCACCTCGCGCTTGTTCTTTCCCGCGCATATTATTGTTTGAATGGTAAATGCACTCATTGCCCCCTCTCTCTCTTTCTCTCTCTCGCTCGCTCGCTCCCCCCCCCCAAAAAGAGTAAACTACTCTTTTCTTTTTAAAAGTTTACTTCGATTTCTTACTGTTACAGCTTATTATGTTTTTGTTTTTTTTCCGCCCGCCTCAAAATGCCGACAACCCGAGTAAAATAAACGACTAATGGGAATGATTCACAACCAGGGTATTACTGTGCTGAGTAATGATCTGTTTTGGGACTTAGTATCCTGTTTTTGTTCAGCATAGCTGAACTGACTCATTCTCTGTTGTGATGATCATGGACTGTCCAGTATGTCCACACACACACACACACACACACGTGTATACACACTCATGTGTGGCTTCCAGTGGAGAGGAAGGCAAGTGCCAGACTTATAGTCAAGTTGGCAACTCTCTAGTAAACCCTTTTGAACCAGCTAGCCTAGTTTGTTTCTATTTCTTTGAACGCTTTTCACTGAACTTTGTACACAAGCAACTTCAAAAAGAAAATATACAAACATAAATAAATAAACAAATAAATAAATAAACAAAAAGAAAACACAGATTTGTAGGCTTAAACTAAACGTATGAGTAGGCCATGCTACAGCAGGCTGGTCTCCTCTCAGCCTCTCAGCTGCCTGGCAGGAATAAACCTGAAGGCCTCTGAAATGGAGAAACGTGAGGGTGTCGTATAATGTGTGTGACAGCACCTCCAAGACTGGGAGATCTGTGGGTGCTTGTTCATCATGGAGTGAGAAGGGGAGGGGGATAGAGAGAGAGAGAGAGAGAGAGGGAGAAAGAGATTGACAGCTACACATTGCTTTGGTACATCTGCCAGGTATTGTTATCTCCTAGCCATGTTTCTCACAGGATAATGACACTTCATCTCCCTATTAGTATCTCTGACCACACACACACACAATTCACTGCCAGGAAGGTCTCAGTGACATGAGGTCAGTGTTACTGAGTCACAGGCACGCTGCTCCCAGTTCAGGAGAGCTCTCACCTTTGCTCCAGAACACAAATTCCCTTTTCACTTGTAAGAGATGACTGGAATTACATTCCCATATATGAGGGTATCATGATTCTGCAATGCGCATTTCTGATATAGTACTGAACTACTATTATTAGCTCCGTAGGTTATAGTACATTATACCATTTCATACTGATTATGAGATAAACTTGGCCACATGATTATTGTGGCTTTTAGATTTGTTTAGAAACGGAGTTGCCCTTCTTTCCTGCACTGACCTTAAATGAGAACCCCGCTCCCCCACTCCTCTGAGCTCAAGGGACAAGGTCTGCTGTGGCACCCCCGCCGTAGACCTCCCTCTAACACCATAACACCATTTTGCCATCTGAGGAAGGCAGGTGTGACCTCACTGGATATACAGTAGATTGCTTCACCACTTGCCCGTCAGTCAAGCGTGTGGGCCAACCAACTCTACAGCTGTTGGTGTTGCTTCAGAACAGGTGGCGGGCAGGAGTGGAGGTGGAAAAGAGAACACAACTCGTTTTTTGCTCTTTCTTAAGAGCAGAGCACACTGACCCAGCATTCTCCGACGAGCACAATACACACCGAGGGCTTGGTGTGCCTCTAGAATGTTCTCTCTCCAACCCGCAACAAGCCTGCCCATTTCTCTCCCCCTGAACGTGCTAAATGCGGCTGGCAACTCTGGAATACCTACGTTCTTTGGGGTTGATGTGTCCTGGCTGAAATAATACTTTATCCTCACAGTTAATCTAGTTAGCACTCTCTTTGGTCCAATGTAAATGCCCCTTACACACACGGACACACACTCAGGGGAGTCCCTGTGATAATCTTTTTGCCTCAAGGTCTATTTTATTGCAAATTTGTGGAAAGCATTTAGTATGGCTAAAGGAAGCTTGACATGAGTACAATGGTGAAAATACACTGGCTCTCACAGACAAGGCTATTTATACTTGCTTTAAATCTGAGAAGAATGGTATTGATGTTGTCACACACTATACAGGGAACCACAGAGAGCTCTCTGGCCTTTGTATTGGTTCTCATGCTGGGATTGACAGGTGTGCGTGCGTGTGTGTGTGTGTGTTTGTGTACATGTAGTGGTTGGCTTTTTAAAAAATGTTGCATGACGTAAAAGCCAGTAGGAATGGTGTGAAAACAGGTGTCAGAAATGACCCAAGTAGCATTAGCACTAAAGTACTAAAGTTTACCCTGCAATTAAACTCCAGGGGAAAACTGGGTGCTGCTGCTTTAGGAAGTTTCCCAAGCAAGCACGGTTGATATGAGAAGACAAACAAGGACCCTTCAGTATTTACACAGCAAGAGAACAAAGCACTTACAGTCTGGAAGGGCTACGGGAGGAAACTCTATTTGCCATTGTTTGTCTTCTGTTTATCATCTTTGTGCCTGGATTAGTTTAAACTTAAGCGGTTTATACCATAATGTTTCAGCAAAGTTCTTTTTTTGTTCTTTTTAAAGCTCAGACACCTCACAATGAGCCTTTCACTTTAGCAGCCCATTAGATTAATTGTTTTTCCTAGTGCTTACGTCGGTGCAGACAGCTGTCATTCTCAATGACGATCAGGCAGCAGGTCAATAGGAGCAGACCCACCACCCCTTAGCTGACATCACTGACCCTGGCCTTAAATGAGGGGAAATAAGATCTAAATTACCACCCAAAGAGGAGAAAGGGGTGAGGGAACACTTAGAGTGGGCCGCCCCGCTGCCTCTGTGCAGGTAGACAGGCAGATAGCCCTCTCCCACAAACACACCCTCCCGTTGGCCTTGAAAGGTTCAGTCTGAATGGGGAGGGGCTTTTTTCGAAGCCCTCGAAACAGACATCAAAGCCTCTGGTTTTGTGGGAAAGGCCACTGGAAAGCTACGGTTCATGCAGGGTCGACTTTCATGTCACTGAAGGCATGACCATGGGTCAGAGTTCACTGAAATACCTGTCCAACATACCAAGGCACTTCTGCAGGAAATGACTGTCACTTGTCTCAATTAGGGGACTGCTTCTGAAAGCAGGCCTTTGTTTAAAAGAGCACCTAGCAAATTAAGGGATTAAATCTTTCTTTCTGGCAGGTAGGGGCACACAGGAGAGACAGAGGGCAGTGTGTGTGTCTATGCGATGCCCTATTCTGGACAAGTCTGAATAAACAACAACATTAATGACATCAGATAATGAATTATTAACCAAACCTAATTATCTATGCAAAAATAGAGTCCATAGAATCTAAAACTCATAATCAAATATTCATAATTCCAATCATCCAACAATTCCTAATCTAGAAATACAAAACCTTTTTGAGTCATGAGTTTCAGTCACTTTAAAAATTGAAATTGAAATGTGCCATATTTTGTCAATTGTGATTTTTTACACCCCAATCGAAATTTGTCCTCTGCTTTTAACCCATCTGTGCAGTCAGAACACACACACACACACACTAGTGATTACTAGGGGGCTGTGGATCACACGTGCCCAGAGCGGTGGGCAGCCCTAGCCCAGCGCCCGGGGAGCAGTTGGGGTTAGGTGCCTTGCTCAAGGGCACCTCAGTCATGGCCTGTCTGGGAATCGAACCCACGACCCTCCGGTCACAAGACCAGTTCCCTAACCGCCAGGCCATGACTGCCCCATTTATTCCCCAAAATCATGTCTTATACTATATCGTCTTAAGTCATAAGCTGCATAAATTGAGGGTGTATTACTGTAAGTCTGTTATAGCCAGAAAATTAATATAAATCACTTGCTGCTTGTGTACTTTCCTGAGACGCCCATCAAACAGGAGCAAACATGCCTGCGAAGGCGTTCCTGGATGTTCTAGGCTGTCAACTACCATACCAGTCCTGTTTCCAACCTACACTCTAATTAGGAGCCACAATTTTAAAGAAACCAATCACATATGAAGCTCACAGCTGTCCTGCAATACTTCTGTAGGCCTGATCAGTCTCATCAGTAAAGAGCTCTCACGTAGTGGAGTTTGAGCAGGGTGTCAGACCCCATGGCTAGGACTCGATTGCCTACTGGTTTGATCCCAGTTGAGTTAATAACTGACAATGCATGTTACACAAAGGCCTTTAAGTCCAAGCTGCAGTAGTGGGGCGGCACCTCATGACGTTTAAGGTAAACATAGAGGAGTAAAAGTGGCTCTCGGATGGTTGTATGCAAAGCTTGGACACAGAGGCAGTTGCTGGATTTCCCCAGCAGTAGTGGAGATGATGTTATTCTTCTGAGCCCACGTTCTCCGAGCTCACAGAGCCACAGGTACTAATCCTCTCTGGGTGCTGTGAATTCTGCTGGAGTAGTGGGACGCCAGCGTGCAACCTTCCAATATCAGACCCAGAAAAAAGTCCCTGTGGAAAACAGAAGTAGCACACTGCAGTGATGGTCGGCTTGCGTCATAACCACGGTCTCTCGTGCTTTGCTTTCATAACTGCCTGCTCTTATCACACAAGGAAACTGTCAATGGTGGCCTCTCTGAGGCCACTTCCTCTTCATAGTAAACACAGGCTTTGCATTTATACTTTAGGCAAACCTCCGGCTATTTTCACTGGCTGTTTCTGTATTTGTTTTCTCTCAGTTTAGGGTTTTTTTTTCTTTTTTTGGATTGTTATTCAAATTTTTTTTCCACCCTAGCCTCCTTAAGTCAGGGGGTTTTTCCCAACACTTCCTCATGTTGTGCTCTGAATCAAAACAGTGATTATGAGCAACGCCTCGTGGCTGCTACCAGCAGCATCATTTCGGTAAAGCCCCCTGTAGGCTCCCCGGGCAGCTGGCTTCCCCCTCACTGCACGGATGCAGTCGACTGTCTAACCGGCTCTCCAGGCAACCACCAATCAGGACAAGTGTTTACAGGAAGTCTTGTGTCCTCAATGTGCAGAATGGCCATCCAGCTGTGAGCAGGGAAAGGAAACGTGAATAACCTTGGGATCTACATTAAACCCGTTTGGTCAAATGTGGATCCAGTGTCACAGGATCACAGGATCTATATCATGTTGAATCCATTTTGCTGGTCAATCTTAACACAGAACCCATTTAGATATGACAAACTGCTTCTGAATATGAGGAAAGTTTTTCTCAAAAGTGCCTCAGCCTGTGCTACACTGAGATGCTGAATTGTTGTTGCAGGAATAAATTTTATGTTTCTCCATTTCTTGCGTCTCAAAAAAGAAACCCTATTGGCCTTGTATAGCTGAGAAGTCTGAATCACCACACCTCCCACAGCACACTTACAAAAAACACATGCCTTCACACATACCACCAGGACACACTCATCTTGCCGTTCCTGGCAGAGGCTCTGATAAATGTTGATATTCAACTGTGTGGACAGGGTCCCAGCCGTATAGACAAGGGTCTACCACCTCTGTAAGAAATTGTGACGGGTGCGTGAAGATGATGCCTGCGTGAGGTGTGATGTCTGCACGAAGGTAAACACAGGACACACAGGAGGACGCCTGTCATCGTCCCTGCTAAGACACACACACACAACTGTCTGATGTGATAGTGTAGCTTACTCAACAACAAACTAGAACTGTCCAGATTCATGGAAACTAAAAACCCATGAAACTGTTTTGACCATCAGATCCCTTTGACGTTAGTTTTCCACCAGCGGATAGATATAAGCTAAGCAGTCACCATGACATTAAATAATGGCACAAATGTGCGTGATATGCAGTTGAATCACCCCGAATAGCACAGCATACACTATTTTTAGCTCTGCTGTGTGCCAGCTTGGACCATGTGTGCTTTGCTTTTCATTCACAGTCTCATAGTGAGAACAGCAGAGACCTTGAGGCCTTCTGTGTATCTCTATGTCTCCCTGAGGCTCTTAACGTCTCTCTCTCCACCTGTCTGTCTGTCTGCCTGTCTGTCTGTCTGCCATTGTGCATGAATGGAGGTAGAAAGAACATATTGAAACTGACAGAACACTAATCATAGAAATTGGGAGAGATTTACACACACAATATTATAATGATCTCTCTCTTTATATGAGAGAGAGAGAGAGAGAGAGAGAGAGAAGATCAAGAAGAACAAGTAGTTCTGAACATGAAGGTAACAGCATATCCTGAGCTTGTGATTATCTGACAGCTTCAGATACACCGCAGTGTCACCCAGTGAAACATTTACACGAGGAGTCTTCACTGCAGTGTGTGCAGTGATGTGTCTTCGTAGCTTTGAACAAAGGGATCTCTACAGCGAGCCATGTTATTAATGGAATGTAAAAATAAAGTGAATCTCCAGCTGTGAAAAGAAGCCTTTGCAGAATGAAATACATTTTTTAAGTATTAAGCCTAAACATAGTAGTACTAAAACTGAATTAAAATGTTTTGTTTCATAAGACGCCAAGGCTGCAGTGTGGTGTAGTGTGGTGTGTAGTGTAGGCTGGGCAGGTGGTGTTGGAGTGGGGGGGGGGGGGGGGTGCATGGCTGTTCTACACACCACCACCGTGGGAGAACCACTCTTCATCCTCTCTTCCTCTACTGGGCTGTGAATGGCTCTAGACACACCACGCACTCGTGTCTCACACATGCACCACGTAGATACCTGGAAACCGCTCGTGAAGAGTGCACACACGCACACACACACACACACACACACACGCACACACGCACACACTCACACACACACACACTCACATACACACACACACACACACACACACACACACACACACACACACACACACACACACACACACACACACACACACACACAGAAAACACATAGTCCGTTCCCTGCTTTAATCTCTTGTTTTTTTCTCTATTTTTCTCTCCCCTGTCCTGGTCTCTGTGTACCTCTCAGTGTCTCTCTCCTATGTCCTCGGCTGTATTGGTACATAAGCACAGGCAATTCTCTCTCTAACACATTACACACGTGGGTGGGGTGGGGGGGTGGGGGGGGGGGGGTTGGTTCGAGCCGTTAACGCTGATCACCCCCAACAGAAGAGATCAGCCTGGAAAACACAACTAAGGTTCTTTAAACAGAACAATGAATCAGGAGCCAGTGCCTTTCCCATGTTTACATTCATAAGTACGTCAGCACACACAAGGCCGGCGCACGTCACACACACACACACATGCACAAACACACACAAAACTCACAAATACAAAATGAGCCCTTTGGAAATATATTATTAGCGGCGTAAAGGTGCAGACTGAGTGTAAATGTGGTGACGGAGCAGAGTGGAAACAGACCTTCTGATGACGAGACCTGGGATGGAATCAGATGCAGATGGAGAAACCTGATCTGTGGAACGACGTCATGGGTGATGTCGATCACCACTCCTCCTCCTCATCTAATCCAGCCTATGTCTGTATTATCAGTGACGTTTCATCCCGACCTTTCTGCACAAAGCAACAAGCACCTGTAGCAGTTTCTATGTGGCAGAAACGAACAGGGTGACTATTCAAATATACGAAGCGTGTGTCTAGGGTTCTCAATCGGGGCGTTTTCACGTATTAGTGAACCGATTGTATATGCAGTGGATGCTTGGTTCTTGTTTCATTATCAGGGCAGAATGATATGTCAGGTGTAGACTTCACGCTGGCCTGCTTCAGGTAATCATAACTCACCCATTTACATAATGCAGTGCTGACAGGGACACCAACACAGGGGGGACTGCAGGGAGACACAGATATGTGTGGAATTTAAAGCTCTTCTCTCAGCATTCACAAATATGTAGGCCAAAAAGTTTGAACTTATTTTAAAATGCATCACAGGCCAACCACAAAAAAATAAATGAATATGATGTTGTCTAGTTGTAGTCCAAAGTAAATTCGCACAAAATAAATAAATAAGAACATGAACTGCTTGCTGAGTTATCTCGTTGTTCCTAAACTGTCAAACTTTAACCAGCGTGCCAAAATGTTGTCACAGCGAGTACAAAGAAAATAAAATAAAATCTGTCCGAGCATTGACAAGTGTAGTAAATTAAACACCAAACCAAACTGGTTACTGGTTACTACAAACCACAGACTGGTCTGAGTGCCCTTGCAGAACATATGATGCTGCTGAGCTTCTGAAGCAGCTCCAGTCTGAGAGCTTGGACCTTCAGGGGAAGCTCATGGACGTCTAACTTCAATATGAGGGTTCTCCCGTGGGCAGGTGGAGCTGAACGAGACAGCAGGTCCTAATGACACAACCAGAGGGATTCCTCTGCTGGAGAGCTACTCTTACTCTGTTTTGTTTACCTTAATTGTCACGAAGGTCAATCCTCTGCAGCATGAACTTAAAGTATATATATTTATGACTGTATAACCTACAGGAAAATTTGTTTAGATTCCACATTCAACAGCTTCCAAAACCTCTTTCTCCAAGAGAAAGAGAGCACAAATGGGCTAAATGAGAGAGAGAGAGAGAGAGAAAGACAAATATATATATATATATCCATATGAGAATGATTAATGAAGATACTCACATCTAAATCCATTTCTAATGAACTAATCTACTTGCATCAACGTGAAACCAGTGTATAATGGGAGAATGTACAGTGTCAGCCTGTTCTGGGTCATTTCTGTCACCTAAGCCTGCGTGTTATGGTGTCATGACCTACTGTTACCTGATTAGGTCTGGGAACCATGGCTAGCAGACACGGTAGCTCAGTCTGGCGTACGTGACTTTATTAGTAGCACATCATGGACCCATACAATTAGCTTTGCTCGATCATGATTTCTATGAGGTCGCGTCCCAATCAGAAATGAAAACATTTGAGGTTTTAACATTTGTAATCACACGCACATATTTTTACATAAAAATTTTTTTAAGCTGTTGTAATGTGGCTTGGCATCTTCACACTAAGGAGCTTGGTTCAGGTAGAAGTGTCACCAACAGCTCAGCGGGTCCAGCTCTCAGACACACACAGACAGCAGGCTTTGACAGGACAGCTCAACACACTCCACACTACCCTCCTAGCCCCGTGTTATCAGAGCTCGCACAGCTTCTGTCAGATGGGAAGTTCAGAGAAGCTGCTGCAGGAAGTAGACGTGGTAAGCTGTGCTCTAGCTCCACACTAAGCAGCCGGGAAGGACACCGTTATCTCCACATCCATCCACCTGCCGAACGTGATTAGCTCCTGTCAGGTCATGTGATCTTACGTTCGGATGCAGACTCAGGTGAGGGTGGTATGTTTTTATTTTTTATATACTATTTTGATACTGAGCGATGTTGTCAATTGTATAAATGCAGTATAAACTGCTCAGTTGTCCAAGCTGCAAAAACACACACACACACACACACACACACACACACACACACACACACACACACACACACACACACACACACACACACACACACACACAGCTTTCTAGGCCATGATAGCTGTGCACTGCATGTGCCATACATTCAAACCAGCACCAGCACAATGTCCACGGTGACCTCTACACTAATAAAGCCTGTGGGTGAACAGCTGTTTCCCTCACACTCCCAGTATCTGCTGGGGGGGGTGAGTGAGCGATGCACTGGTGGACCTTTCACACCTCCTGAGAGCTGCCGCACACTGGACGGGGGGGGGGGGGGGGGGGGTTCTCGTGAGGTGTGCATCCAGGCACAGAGCGGAGACATGGCAACCCTGCTGGAGCGCGTCCTCCCAGAGGGGCTGGGGAGTGGAGCAGTCGCAGGGAACAGTGAGTGCTGCTGGAGAGAACAAGCATGTGGTCTGATAGCAGACGGAGAGAATGAGCCGGTGGAGAACCACTGTGTTCCTCTCAGGTATTTAGTACACTGAGTTCATGTGTGTGTGTGTGTATGTGTGTGTGTGTGAGAGAGAGAGAGAGAGAGATAGAGAGCGGAAGAGAGATTAAAGGATAAAGAGAGACTGATAGGTGACAGTGAAACTCCAATGTGTCATTGTGGGAGGTGTGTGTGTGTGTGTGTGTGTGTGTGTGTGTGTGTGTGTGTGTGTGTGTGTGTGTGTGCAAACACAAGTGCTTTCAAAGGTTAACTTTGCCTGTGTATTTGTGCTAGTATATATTTTACTTTTTAAAATAGAAATTAGTTTGGGACAATGTGTGTTTTGGGTCATTTCAGTCACCTAAAGGTTGGTTGGTATCTCCCTGTAGTGCGTGTGGCCAACGTGGTGTGACTGTGGGTGCAATGGTGGCGCACAGCCGACGTGTTCAAGGGCATCGAGACGGAGCGCGAACCACTCGGAGCCAGAAACAACACGGCCAGTCTGAGTGCTGATGCAGACGGGCATCGGCTGGCCAGGGAAAACGTCTAGCAGGAAGTAGTAAAAGGGGGTTGTCCCCAAAGATTGTACGTTAATGCCTTGACATTTCGGGGGTGCCGAAAACGGGTCTCCTCATCCACGTGGCCCCATTGTTGTACGGGCACTCCACACACACACCCTGCTGCCTTTGGATCGAGTGTACTGGGCGTAGACGCCATGGACCTCCCCGTCTGTCAGTCCAATTCAAGAGAGGTCCCTCTTCACTCATCAACACCAGTCGCCTTCCGACCCGCTGCTTGACGCCCGACTGTGTGTGATCGGTGTGTGTGTTTACTGTGTGATCGGTGTGTGCTTACTGTGTGATCAGTGTGTGTGTGTGTGTGTGTGTGTGTGTGTGTGTGTGTGTGTGTGTGTGTGTGTGTGTTACTGTGTGATTGGTGTGTGTGTGTTTACTGTGTGAAACTGTGCAGGAGAGGGCAGCCTGGACTTCCTGCTCGAGCGACCTTTGCCCTACGGCGCCTCCCCAGATCTGGGGTCAGTGTGAGGTCACTGGGGCGATGGTGATAGAGGTGTGCAACCGTGCGGTGACATTTCTGCATGCGCAGTAGGACTTAAGACTTGCCCATCAGGGTGCCATGACCTACTGTTACCTGGAAACCACGGCTGGCAGACCGGTGCAGTCTGGTGTAGGTGAATTTATTAGCAGCGTGTTTTCATGGATACATATAATCTCGGCTATGTTCGTTTATGTGTTGCATGGAGTCACCAGCCAAAACAAGAGTCCACAGTGGGAGACGCGATGTGTCCCACTGAACATTAAACATTTAACATCCGAACCCTGAAGGTGATATTTAATCTGTGTTCTTACACTGTTTGCTGACAGTTTATTGAAAGCTCACGAGTCTGACTTGGTCTTAGCTGTTGTGAGATTTAATTGAGTGTTATACACACGTGCAGACACATACACACACACACACACACACACACACACACACACACACACACACACACACACACGCAAATAAAATACCAGAGCAGAACGCCATGTAACATTCTCATCCTCCATTATAAACACACATACTTTTTGAATTTTGAGAACACTGATCACTGCTTTCTAGGCCATGATAGCTGCGCACTGCATGTGCCATACATTCAAACCAGCACAATGTCCACGGTGACCTCTACACTAATAAAGCCTGTGGGTGAACAGCTGTTTCCCTCACACTCCCAGTATCTGGGGGGGGTGAGTGAGCGATGCACTGGTGGACCTTTCACACCTCCTGAGAGCTGCCGCACACTGGACGGGTGGGGGGGGGGGTTCTCGTGAGGTGTGCATCCAGGCACAGAGCGGAGACATGGCAACCCTGCTGGAGCGCGTCCTCCCAGAGGGGCTGGGGAGTGGAGCAGTCGCAGGGAACAGTGAGTGCTGCTGGAGAGAACAAGCATGTGGTCTGATAGCAGACAGAGAGAATGAGCCGGTGGAGAACCACTGTGTTCCTCTCAGGTATTTAGTACACTGAGTTCATGTGTGTGTGTGTGTATGTGTGTGTGTGTGAGAGAGAGAGAGAGAGAGAGAGCGGAAGAGAGATTAAGAGTGCCGATAGGCGATATTTGGTGAAGCACAGGAGAGGATGTGTGTGGATCTGTGCGTATGTCTGGGTAGAAGACTAGCTTGAGGTCTGAGTGTGATGGATTACTGGTCGCACACTCCGAGTTTGGCAAACAAAGGCCTTCAACATAATACTACAAAGAGTGTCTTGATGAAAGAGGAAAAGCATATGCCCTGTGTGTGTTGTGTGTGTGTGTGTGTGTGTGTGTGTGTGTGTGTGTGTGTGTGTGTGTGTGTGTGGGCTTGGGGCAGGTTTAAGGTCAGAGCCTCACAATTGTGCATATTAGTAGAACACATCTTGCACGGGACAGAATAAGATGACAATAAATATGCAGGTATTCTTGTAACAGACAAGACTAGTGACTTGTGTACAGGGAGTTGGGTAAACACAACAGGAGGTATAGACTATGTGTTTGTGGGTTGAGGTTAGAATACTGTTAGAAGAATACAAAGCACATTCGTGCAGTTAAAAATACACTTAGATTCCACCTTTGATGAAATGAAAAAGCATTTCAAACCGAAAACTAATTAGAAGTCAACAGCAGAGACTCTCGTGATAAATAACAAACACTGGGTTTGTCTTGTTGTCTCATTCTTTAGAAAACCATCATAATTACACCCACGCAGAAATGACTATCTATTAACTCATCTAATCCAAACAATTATCTGAATCGAGTGATAATCGCTCAGCGTCTCTCGTTGTTTTTTCCCTCTGAGCGTGAGGGAAAGGATCGCGCGGCTCCGACCCACCCTGTGACAGGCCCGTCGGCATATTTTCACCCTAAGTCACGGCGGCTTGGAGCGATCGGGGAAGCCTGCGGCATGGCTGCTCACAGCGAGGAGGTCTTCCAACGCCCACTGAGCTCATCCTACAAATTCCATGTGCATGTCTTTTATCTTTCCAACCCCAGCGTTCCTTCACCTCCCTCAGCTCTTCCCAACCCAGCAGAGGCCAGACGTCCTGGGCATGCCGGCTCTCCTCAAGACCCAGCCGCAAGGAGCCCTCGTCCAGCCCGCCGAGGGAGACGCGTGGGCTTGCGAATCCGGCCCGTTCTCCCGAAGAGCCCCCGACACTTGCACATGTGGTTTTGGTAGGTGGTTCTGAGCCCAGGTTTTTGGGAACCTGGTGAAGGTTTACAGTAAAACATGAGGAAGCAAAAGAGTGAGAAGGGGAAGTGAGCAGGTTCCCATCGCAGTGCCGGGGACGAGGCAGGGGCCCTGTGTCCCGCCAGCCTCCACCCTCACCAGCCTCCACCCCCGCCAGCCTCCACCCTCACCAGCCTCCACCATCACCAGCCTCCACCCTCGCCAGCCTCCACCCTCGCCAGCCTCCACCATCACCAGCCTCCACCATCACCAGCCTCCACCCTCACCAGCCTCCACCCTCACCAGCCTCCACCATCACCAGCCTCCACCCTCACCAGCCTCCACCCTCGCCAGCCTCCACCCTCGCCAGCCTCCACCATCACCAGCCTCCACCATCACCAGCCTCCACCATCACCAGCCTCCACCCCCGCCAGCCTCCACCCTCACCAGCTTCCACCCCCACCAGCCTCCACCCTCACCAGCCTCCACCCTCACCAGCCTCCACCCTCGCCAGCCTCCACCATCACCAGCCTCCACCCCCGCCAGCCTCCACCCTCACCAGCCTCCACCCTCGCCAGCCTCCACCCTCACCAGCCTCCACCCTCACCAGCCCCCATCCGGCTGCCATGCGTAAAGGAGCTGGTGGAGGATGGAGCTGCAGCGGAAGGCCCGGGGCTGCTAAGGTTCCCCCTGGTCGTGCACGTCAGCCTGGGCAAACACACATCTGCTGGGGCTGTGCAAGGTGCTCTTGGCAAACACAGGAATGTTCCATCCTGGTCGCAGAGCGCTGTCATGGGTAGGGCTCTATTTAAAGGTCATTACGGCCCTGACGCCGTGATGAGTCACCTGCGTCAACATGGATAGTAAACGTACAAACACACACACACACGCGTGCACACGGATGCTGTGTGCATCCCACGCCCATTCATTAACACTCTCCTCCCTGCCACACACACACACACTCACGCACGCACACACACACACACACACACACACACACACACACACACACACACACACACACACACACACACACACACACACACACACACCAAAGCAAACAGAGACACTGCTTCTCCTCTGTATCCCTCTCTTATACTCATACACCAGCTTAAACCTGCACGATACAAACCTTCAGTTTTATATTCATAAACGATTAGTAAAATCACAGGGCAATTAATACGAGCGCTGTCATGTTGCAATGCTTTTGCATATTTAAAAAAATGTTCATCAGAGAAAGAGAGAGAGAGAGAGAGAGAGAGAGAGCATGGATGTTTGCCGGAGGGAGAGCGGTGCTGGTCCGCTGGCAGGACGGGAACGCAGGGAGAAACATTCACACTCTCATTCTCATTCTGTCCTCACTAATCTGACACCTGCACACACATCACGTCTCTTTAGAAGCTGCAGCGTGTTGTGCATATGCCACATTACACCACAGCAAACTGCCTTTATTTGTATGTACTTATTATAATGATGCACAAATAATTATAAATATAATATTCATTATAATATATTTATATATTAAACACACACACACACACACACACACACACACACACACACATATTGTATATATGAAATGGAGGGAAGGGCTGGTGTCAAGTAACTCAAATATTTCCCCTGTGTTGTAAAACCTTAGTAGCTACTGGTACTGCCTGGTGGTGTCTTAACCCCACCCACTGCTGGAGAAGTGGAATACACCCTGAGGCCTACCACACCCCACACAACTATTTATCCACCCACAGTTTCATAAGAGCATGAAAAAAAAAGACTGACAGCTCGTTCAATAAACCATGAGCTGCAGTCATTAACAAAGTAGAAATCTGTTTAAGTGAAGCAAAAAAAACATCTGTTAAATGTCATGGGCCAAACGAGAGCACGCACTTCACTTCCATTCTCACTCTGCTCGCGGGGCAGGTCCAATACAACCTGTCGTCCCCCTCAGGCCCAGAGAGGAGTTGAGCAGATAAGGTGTAAAAAGTGGACAAGTTTTTTTATTGCTGCAAAGTTCTAAAGATGAATGACACGTTTCCAGCTGCCCTCACACAGTGACGTTTGTCTGCTTTAAACGAGCATACCTGCATCTCCTGTGAAGGGTTCTCTCTTTACGTCAGCACATTTTTGCATACACAGTGCATGCATGTCATTGCAAGCACTTCCACTCTGAATGCTTGAGTAAGAGCGGTTTCGTCACCTCTGTCATCCTCGCAGGGCAGGGACACTTGAGGCGAGCGTTTTTCTTTAGATTTTTCCCACAGCATTTTCTTTTTTTAAAGAATTTTTTCTGCTTTTTAGCATGATCAAGAGATGAAAGGATAGAGAAAGCATAGGTGCAGGAATCGTGGACCGTGGGAGGTGTGAGGTGGAATAACTGCGGTTTTGAGGGCGGCCCATGTGGGATGGCACCCGCATGTTGGCACAGGCTCATGCGTCCACGTAGGAACCCTGGGAGTTGGCAGGGGCACCACCCGTGGGGCAACAGAGCAGGCAAACTGTAAACATCCCTACTGACAGCGACACGCCGCCCGGGCCAAACCCATGAGATTGGGCCGGCAGCAAAAAAAAAACACGCAGCAGGTTTGTAATAATGTTGTGTTTATTATGTCGAGGTGAAGACGTGTACGTGCATGCACATGCACACACATACACACACATATAAACAAGCTACAATGCTGTCACGTAAGAAAACCCAGCTAATTACCCTGAAGCTCTTTGTACCTTGTGGTGGTGGTGGTGGTGGTGGCTGGGTGTCAGAATGGATTCTCTGCAGATAACGACAGGACAGCCCCTGTAATATGCCCCTGTAAGTTGCCCCAGTAAGGTGCCCCAGTAAGGTGCCCCAGTAAGATGCCTACAGTTCTGCAGAGGGTGGCAGCCGTGGTTTTGTTGGGCGCGTAAGGATTCCTGCGCCCTGCCGAGACACGGATTATGACTGGCAGCCACACAATGAATGAATGCGGCAACATCGCTATCAAAACACGGGGCACAAATGCCAAACTGACTGATGAGGGAAGGTTCAAATTCCTATTTGGTCGTTTGAATAAACTTCAGTCAGTAAAAAAATAGAAGTCGGTTTAAGCAAAGCAGCAACAACAACAACAACAACAAACCTTCTGTTAATGATCATAGCCAAAACAAGAGCAGGGCTCAGGGGGACGGTGCCCACTGCGTCCTGACCTGTACGACGGCGCTTCCTGCAGCGATCACCTACTGTGCACAAAATACTACAAATGTTATTAAAGTTGAAAGGTGCAAATGTAGCAGTGTGAGTTCGTGGACAACGTCTGTGATGATATGTGACGGCGTCTCACTGCAGGACTGGCTTATCTGTGGCTTAGACTGTCACGGAAAGTTTGAAGAAACTGCCAAGCGAGTAATAAAACATTTTTTTTAGCGTGTTAACGCTAGCATCAAACTCAGACCTCAGGAACGAGCTAGCTTCAGAGACAATTAGTAACTTACATAATTTATTAGTGGAATCTTGGTAACCCACAGAGACAGCTTATACTCAGCCTGAGGGAAAACTAATGTGGACTATTGGCTACATTGTTACACATTAAAACAATGACTAAATCTAGCCTAATGCTACTTAGCCAGCTAGCACGGCTAGCACAGACCAAGCACTGTCCAGTGGCTATGCTGCATTTAGCAATGATGAAACTGTTGTTTAAAGTTTAGTTTAAACAAATCCCTGTTCTAGCGTGCCTTGGCAGGGGGGACAGTAAAACAATTTTGTCTGTAATGTCTGCATTGATTAATTCCTGTACAATTTTCATATCTTTGTCTGCTTGACAGAGGGCAGACAGGCAAGGCCTGGACCAGAATCAGGCAGACGGAAGGCCTGGGCCAGAACCAGGTCATGACTGGGTCATGGTGACATTTCCCCTGTTTCAGCAGGACCATGACCTCAGATTCTGAGTGGACTGGTATGTTTGTGAATACAAGCTATGTCCATGGCAACAATGCAACAAGACGTGTGTCGACTTCACGTTAACAAAGTGTGTGGCCCGCACAGTTTGTTTACTCCTATCCTCCACTCTCATGCAACCGTGCTGTGACAGTGTGCTCTGTCGAGGAAATTCTGTGGAAGCTATGTGGCATTGCTTATCTCTCACTTCTGTCACTCTCTCCTCTCTGTCTTTTTTCTCTCTCTCTCTCTCTCTCTCTCTATTTCTCATCCTCTCTCTCCCTCTTTCATTTTCTCTCTCCTTCTTTTTCTCTCCCTCTCTCATCCTCTCTCTCTCATCTTCTCTCTCTCTCTCTCTCTCTCTCTCTCTCATTCCAAAGAAGCATGTTAGGAACAAAGACAAGCTGGGAGCAGGGAAGAGAGATAACAGCAGGTGTGTGTGTGTGTGTGTGTGTGTGTGTGTGTGTGTGTGTGTCTTGCTTCAGGCACTGAAGCTCACTGAACACCCAGCAACCATCAGAGTGAACCTTCTTAACTCTGGCAGTTTCTTAACTGCTGCTAAAGCTCCCCAATCAAAGGTTCCTACACAATCTAAGGCTCCTGTTCATTCCTCCTGCTCTCTTAACTACTGCCACCTCTTTTGATCCCACTTCACACTTCAGCCTGACAGTGTTCTCAGCACAAAGGACCAGGAGAGTTCTTGGAAATCACAGTGGATGAGGGTTCCCCGCTGCTCTCCCCTTCGCAGTTCGCTGGAACAAGGGCTTGAAACTGCTCACATTCCTCTTGAAGAAGATCACGTATCTGCACAATGTCTCCGCAGCCCCCCCCATCCCTCCACGCTCTCTCTGCATTCCTCCCTCACTACACACCCTCCCAGCCCCCTGCACGATGACCCACACAGCTGCATCCAGTACCGAGCGTCTGTGAGTACAGTATGCAAACAAGCCGCTGTCTTCAGCTACCTGTGTGTGATGATGGAGTGTGGAGGGAGGCTCTGCTGGATGACGTGGGAACACATCGCTGTGTGGGTTCAGTTTGTGGATAAGGACTTGAGCTTGTGAAAAAAAACACAACCCCCCCTCAAAAAAGCGTGGTACCCTCGGCATGCTTATAATGAGAGCAAGGAGCATGCCGGGGCTGATGGGAAACTCCACACTGGCTTACACATTCACACACACTAATTGTGAGAAAAAACAGAGATGATGCCAGTAAGAATGAAAGTGTTGGTTCAGAAGCTGCAAGATGTGTTTTAAAAATAATCTGATCTGAAGGAAACAACATCACTGCAAGGCAAAATCAATGACATTAATATAGATGCCATTAAACATTTTTGAAAAATGTTGTACATTTAAACTCATTCAAACTCATTAAAAACATTCAAGGCAGTAATCAGGCACGTCGGCCGTCCCATGTCAGTTCCTTGTTAATAATAGTGAGAAATTAGATGAAGTAGTAGTGGTATGAGTGTTAGTCTCAGGGTTACACACAACAGGATGTGGGAGAAGCTGCTTAAATCTTTATATCCATTTCAGCAATCTTCACCTTAACTGCCCTTTTATAGACTTGTCTGTCTGTCTGTGTGTCTGTCTCTCTTACTCTCCTCTATCATGCATTTCTGAGACCTCATAGAAGGAGAACAGAAGCCTCAGTGTTAAATATCTGAATGTTTCTGCTGAAAGCTTGTTCTCAGAGATGGCTTGTCATGTCACTCAAAACCACTGAGCAGGCGAAACCTATTCCTGTTTCTCAAGAAAGTGAGCGAAATGCGGCCACGAAGCCCAATGCGACAGCAGCAACTGCAGTCTGCTGCAGCACCAGTTACCCCAGTTCAAATTGGCAGGGTTCACCCGTGTGCACTGTGGTGAATACTATACACGGCGTGCTGCAGTCCCAGAGGCACCAGCAGACAGCAGAGCTCAGGTTCCAGCTGTTTGTCATGTATTGGGTTGCTTTTCTTTTTAAGATAATCAGATGCAACGGGTTTTTAACAACATGCAGCAAAGCAGGTTAATGTCGAAAAAAGCAACGAGAAGAAACCACAGCTGCTGTCCTGTGGTCCTGTGTTCTTTTGGATAGCGTCTGGGTTTTACACCGAAACATGACAGATTGAAAACTGTTGCACATCCTTCCTCGCATGGGGTCTAAACTGCATGCTGTCAGGCGTCAGGAACAATATCCATCATCGCACACCATAGTAATAACAGGTTCTAAATCCTGACCAATCTGTGTGTGTGTGTGTGTGTGTGTGTGTGTGTGAGGGGAGGGTGAAGAGTGGACAAGAAGCCATGCGACCTGGAATGCCCAGAGGGTCAGATAAGGACAGTCCAGTGATGTGTGTATGTGTGTGTGTGTGTGTGTGTGTGTGTGTGTGTGTGTGTGTGTGTGTGTGTGTGTGTGTGTGTGTGTGTGTCTGTGTGTGTGTGTGTCTGTGTGTGTGTCTGTGTGTGTGTGTGTGTGGAGCTTGTCTGATGGTAGTGTGCACATGGCACGTGGCTACAGCCGCATTGCAACCAGCCATACCCGAGTTCCCGGAGTACTGGGGTTCCAGGCATCTGCGCTGGCTTCAGGATCTGCAGTGAGGATGAAGAGTGGTGCGAGGGTGGCGAGTCCCTCTGCTCCTCCCTGGCCCGGCAGGAAGCCCAGAAGTCAGAGTGTTGGGAAATCTGGGTGTGGCTCTACAGACTTTACAGACTAGCGAAACCGTCGGAGTCAACCGTCATCCCTCAAGATTCTGCAGGAAAGCCATGAGCTCCCTTTCCAAAGTGTCTGCGCTACTAGATTAATGGATGCACCGTTTAGCTGACAGATACTAATAGCACTGTGAGGTCTGTTGTCTCATCAACAGAACCAATGAATTATGACAGTGGATTATGGGGGTGTGGGACAGCTCATTCATAGCTAGATTAGCAGTACATGGAATGGTATGGTTTACAAGGGTGGTGTGTGTAGTCATGTAGGCAAAGCCAGGTCTGTACCGAGGGAGTACAGTGGACCGGGTCAGCTGACAGCAGTCTGGAGTGGAGCAGGTGGAGTGGTACAGTGTGTTATAGGTGGGGGTACAGTGTGTTATAGGTGGGGGTACAGTGTGTTAAGGGTGGGGGTACAGTGTGTTATAGGTGGGGGTATAGTGTGTTAAGGGTGGAGTGGTACAGTGTGTTAAGGGTGGGGGTACAGTGTGTTAAGGGTGGGGGTACAGTGTGTTATAGGTGGGGGTACAGTGTGTTATAGGTGGGGGTACAGTGTGTTAAGGGTGGGGGTACAGTGTGTTATAGGTGGGGGTACAGTGTGTTATAGGTGGGGGTACAGTGTGTTATAGGTGGGGGTACAGTGTGTTATAGGTGGGGGTACAGTGTGTTAAGGGTGGAGTGGTACAGTGTGTTATAGGTGGGGGTACAGTGTGTTATAGGTGGGGGTACAGTGTGTTAAGGGTGGAGTGGTACAGTGTGTTATAGGTGGGGGTACAGTGTGTTATAGGTGGGGGTACAGTGTGTTATAGGTGGGGGTACAGTGTGTTAAGGGTGGGGGTACAGTGTGTTATAGGTGGGGGTACAGTGTGTTAAGGGTGGGGGTACAGTGTGTTATAGGTGGGGGTACAGTGTGTTATAGGTGGGGGTACAGTGTGTTAAGGGTGGGGGTACAGTGTGTTAAGGGTGGAGTGGTACAGTGTGTTATAGGTGGGGGTATAGTGTGTTATAGGTGGGGGTACAGTGTGTTAAGGGTGGGGGTACAGTGTGTTATAGGTGGGGGTATAGTGTGTTAAGGGTGGGGGTACAGTGTGTTAAGGGTGGAGTGGTACAGTGTGTTATAGGTGGGGGTATAGTGTGTTATAGGTGGGGGTACAGTGTGTTAAGTGTGGAGTGGTACAGTGTGTTATAGGTGGGGGTACAGTGTGTTATAGGTGGGGGTACAGTGTGTTAAGTGTGGAGTGGTACAGTGTGTTAAGGGTGGAGTGGTACAGTGTGTTATAGGTGGGGGTACAGTGTGTTATAGGTGGGGGTACAGTGTGTTATAGGTGGGGGTACAGTGTGTTAAGGGTGGGGGTACAGTGTGTTAAGGGTGGAGTGGTACAGTGTGTTAGTGGTGGGGGTACAGTGTGTTAAGTGTGGAGTGGTACAGTGTGTTAAGGGTGGAGTGGTACAGTGTGTTATAGGTGGGGGTACAGTGTGTTATAGGTGGGGGTACAGTGTGTTATAGGTGGGGGTACAGTGTGTTAGTGGTGGGGGTACAGTGTGTTAAGGGTGGGGGTACAGTGTGTTAAGGGTGGAGTGGTACAGTGTGTTAAGGGTGGGGGTACAGTGTGTTATAGGTGGGGGTACAGTGTGTTAGTGGTGGGGGTACAGTGTGTTAAGGGTGGGGGTACAGTGTGTTATAGGTGGGGGTACAGTGTGTTAAGGGTGGGGGTACAGTGTGTTAAGGGTGGAGTGGTACAGTGTGTTAGTGGTGGGGGTACAGTGTGTTATAGGTGGGGGTACAGTGTGTTAAGGGTGGGGGTACAGTGTGTTAAGTGTGGAGTGGTACAGTGTGTTAAGGGTGGGGGTACAGTGTGTTATAGGTGGGGGTACAGTGTGTTAAGGGTGGGGGTACAGTGTGTTAAGGGTGGAGTGGTACAGTGTGTTATAGGTGGGGGTACAGTGTGTTATAGGTGGGGGTACAGTGTGTTATAGGTGGGGGTACAGTGTGTTAAGGGTGGGGGTACAGTGTGTTATAGGTGGGGGTACAGTGTGTTAAGGGTGGGGGTACAGTGTGTTATAGGTGGGGGTACAGTGTGTTATAGGTGGGGGTACAGTGTGTTAAGGGTGGGGGTACAGTGTGTTAAGGGTGGAGTGGTACAGTGTGTTATAGGTGGGGGTACAGTGTGTTAAGGGTGGGGGTACAGTGTGTTAAGGGTGGAGTGGTACAGTGTGTTAGTGGTGGGGGTACAGTGTGTTAAGTGTGGAGTGGTACAGTGTGTTAAGGGTGGGGGTACAGTGTGTTAAGGGTGGAGTGGTACAGTGTGTTAGTGGTGGGGGTACAGTGTGTTAAGGGTGGGGGTACAGTGTGTTAAGGGTGGAGTGGTACAGTGTGTTAAGGGTGGAGTGGTACAGTGTGTTAAGGGTGGAGTGGTACAGTGTGTTATAGGTGGGGGTACAGTGTGTTATAGGTGGGGGTACAGTGTGTTAAGGGTGGGGGTACAGTGTGTTAAGGGTGGAGTGGTACAGTGTGTTAGTGGTGGGGGTACAGTGTGTTAAGTGTGGAGTGGTACAGTGTGTTAAGGGTGGGGGTACAGTGTGTTAAGGGTGGAGTGGTACAGTGTGTTAGTGGTGGGGGTACAGTGTGTTAAGGGTGGGGGTACAGTGTGTTAAGGGTGGGGGTACAGTGTGTTAAGGGTGGAGTGGTACAGTGTGTTAAGGGTGGGGGTACAGTGTGTTAAGGGTGGAGTGGTACAGTGTGTTAGTGGTGGGGGTACAGTGTGTTAAGGGTGGGGGTACAGTGTGTTAAGGGTGGGGGTACAGTGTGTTAAGGGTGGAGTGGTACAGTGTGTTAGCAGTGAGATCAGTGCAGGTGCTGGTAGTGGGGAGTGTCTGGCATGCAGATATTCCCGTCTTGTCTGTTATTGTAAGAGCCCCAGGAAGGACGCCCAGGCTGTGTGGGAGTGGGCTACAACTATGATGCACACACACACACACACACACACACACACACACACACACACACACACACACACACACACACACACACACACACACACACACATCTGCTCCTCACAGCAACACTCCACTGTATGATTCAGAGGAGTGAGACACCGTCTCGTGGCTTAGGAGACAAACAGACATACACAAACACACTCACACACACACATACATCTGCTCCTCACAACAACACCCCGCTGTATGATTCAGAGAAGGAGTGAGACACTGTCTTGTGGCTTAGAAGACACACACACACACACACACTCAGCAGAAAAGAAAGAAAACAAGACAAAGAGGAAAAAAGAAGGAGCGATATAAGGTTAACCCAAGACAGACAGCGTCTCAGACGGCTCTTAACCACTTTGGCGAGTGCACGTCTGGGGGCCGAGCCTCACGCCTTACGCCTCTCACCCAGACGCCTCACCAATGAGTCCACATTCCAGGCCCGGACAATAACCGCTACGGTGCATTTGCACCCTCTGCTCTCCCTCTAGCACTCTAATTAAAAGCATGTGGAGAGGCGGGGCTCGGTGGCAGGGCGGGCCGGCGGGCGGGCCGGCGGGTTCCGGGCGGGGCGGGGGGAGGCGTCGCGGTCCTGGAGTGCAGCCCAGTGTAACAGGAACTCCAGCGGGTCAGATCAGGTAATCCCGCGCCTTTAATCTGTTACTCCGCGCACGCAGGAACTTGGTGACCTGAGCCACAGCTTTCGCATTAGAGTTTCCATTTTCCCGCATTGAGAGAGAGTGTGCACGAGAGAGAGAGAGAGAGAGAGAGAGAAAAGAAAGGAAAACAAAGAAAAAGAAGCTAAAGAGTGATTCAGAGACAGAGAGGTAGAGCGTCAAAGACAGACGGAGCCGGATGTCGGAGGGCCTTTCTCCCGCAGTGGACTGGGACGAACCCCCGTCCTCTGCGTCTGTGGTCAGAAGGCAGTTCATGAGAAGGACTGGGAGGACGGATGCCTGCGTGGACAGCAGGACATGACTGCAGCGTGGTAAACAGGGGTGAGGACTCAACTGTCAGTGCTGGGTGATTTCTCTCCCAGACTATTCGCACGCCCTGGCTAACGCTGACATCACGCACACACACACACTACACAGACAGTCAGACACAATCTTTCTCTCCCACATGCCCCAAAACAGCTGGATGTTATGAACTTATATTATTCTTCTTTCTCCAGCTCACAAACACATGACCCGGGACTCATACAGACTACAGTACATTTAGTAAGCATTAACAATCGGTAAAAAGGTCATTCTTATGCCGTGCTTAACAACATACTTTAATAATTAGCTTAACGTGAAATCATAAGGATGATATAATTGTAAGATGAGAATGTTATGGCTCCAATACAATTAAGATAGTAAGAATGCTGTCCAGACCTGATTACAGTAATAGGAAAGTCACAGTGCACGCCTACTAGTGGCATGGCCATGCTTCTCAGATCACTGAACTTGAGTAACCCACTACATCCTAGACCCAGTAAAGGTCCTACCAAAATAGCACTCAGCCAAATGGGTATTGCTTACAGTGGCATTAACCCCTCATATGCGAAAAGCAACCCGAGCACTAAATGCATGGAGTTTGATGTGACGGCCCATGTTTCCCATAATTCTTGTCCCTTGTATGTTTCCACAGCTACAGAGAGACTGAACGGCATGATGGAGCTTTTATTCAGGGTTCACTTCCTGGGTCAAATGCACTGTGTACTGCTCCAGTCAGGCTAGTTGAATCAACACAGCGCGAGCAGAGCCTGAAAGCCCATAATGTCATTACACGAGTGAATTTCCTGTTAGCGCTGTGCTTAGAAAATTATTCGAAAATGAGACATGGAATAGAACGAATGACTGAAATTACCAGAGGTACAAGAATAGTAAATAAAAATAGTAATTTAATTATAGCTACAAAAATGGATGTTGTGTGAGACTAGATCAGCCCCACACAGACCACAAACACAGCGTAAACGTCGGGAAAAACAAAACCATTTTCCACTGTTTGTGTTGGCTTATGTGTGGAGGCTGAAGAAGGCCGTTTCCCTGAAGTGTGTGAGGTTACCCAGCAGCCACTGGAGAGACGCGTGTGGAAAACACTTCCTCTCCTCTGTCCACTCTGCCTTTGTTTTGCTTTTGGCAGATGCCGTGTTTCCAGACTGTTCACATGTCAAGCATTAACGAGAAAGAAACATTTCCTGCTAGCGATCGACTTGGAATTAGTCGGCCATGTATATAATTATATTCTGCAGCAATGGAAAAAGCAAAAAAAATTACAGAAGTATTATTACCAATAATAATAGCAAATACGATCATGGATATTGATCATTTAAGACAATGTATAGAGGTACAATCAATAAAGCTAACGGTAATGTAATTTATAGTCATACAGAGAAAAAAAAGAGAGACACTGAAAACCCAGAATTGTGATGTTTATCTTCCTACAATAGAAAAAGCAAAACCAAACAAAGGAGCTTTATGTGATTGCATGGTGCTTGTGTGGAGAGTCCCACCCAGACCTCATCTATACACACTTATTATCTCTCACACTTCCCCCCACTGCACAATTAGCTAAAGTATACCACCCCCCAAACACACACACACACACACACACACACACACACACACACACACACACACACACACACACATAGGATTCAGTGCCAACTTCACAGTGTGAAACATAGACGCACGCTAAGAGCATTCTGTGCCAAGTGGCCCGGCTGTGTCAGTGAAAACCTGACCTCACCCCCAGGTTGTCTATGCAGTCTCTCTGCTGTGGGAATTAAACCCTGCTTTAAAGCCACATACTAAGTCCTGCTATATGTACCAAGTGCATCTAATTAAGCTTGCCATGGGAGATTTAAGGACCTCTGCTCTGTCCTGCAAAAACCCAGCCAAACACACATGCTTGTCACCGAGGTCTTTACAGGCCAAACTCAAACCGCTTCTTTGCAATCAGACATATCTGATTGTGGATTTTTTTTGCTGTATACAGAAACCACGGAACCTCAGAGCTCAGAAAGACATGTACAGATCAAAATGAGAGAGAGAGAATTAGGCAGATAGAGGGTCTAGCACGCTAGCAGGGGGACACCACAGGCTACATGCTACTCTCTGTCGCCTCTGCCCCTCCCCCACACTCTCCGCCCCTCCCCCACACTCTCCGCCCCTCCCCTGCCCCTCCCATGAGCCATATTTGGCAGCTTGAGTGTGCAGTTATTCTGCACAGCTTGTCTCTTGCATGAGCCTCTGTGGTCTGGGAGAATTATATATGCCATTAGGAAATTAACATGTACCCCTTATCACCATATTGCATACATATATTCTGCATAAAGATGTCTCATAAAACTTTTATGTAATGTTAAATTCAGTTTAAACAAACGTTTGAAGTGGAAATTGGTTTCATACTAAATGTAAAGGTTAATGCATATCTACAGTAAACATCACAACGAAGGCACTATTATTTCCTTTAATTAGAAGATACCCTTCCATGTGGACTTGTTTCCTCAAAGCAATAATGTCTTAATATGTTTTTTTCATCTAAAGCTGTGTAATCTCCTAATAGCTTCTGACCTTAAGACACCACTTGCATCACCATGGAGAATCTCGTCGTACTCGTATGGTTTGGTGTTCAGATGGTAATAGCAACTACAAAGGTTGAACAAGCTTTCAACACACATTTCTGCAAACAGAACGGGTTTTACAGATATGGTGCCAGAACCAGGGCTGTGCGATATGTGCGATAAACATCATAAATATCATCATATTGCACCTACTGAGGTCTGCAGTCCGAGCTTGAATCAGTACCAAGGAGAGCTCACAGACAATGAGTGTGTGTGTGTGTGTGTGTGTGTGTGTGTGTGTGTGATTATATGTGCAAATGTGTACTTGCGAACCGCACATATGCACACCTGTCTCCAGCTCAACCTGGCAACATAACCGAGTCTCACACAGCATGGAACTGTGTGAGCTCGTTAGTGAATCTATTACCACTGATCCAAGATCAGCCTCTATTCTCCAATTTCACAACCGTAACATTGTCACTATAAGCCTCAGGCAGCCGCAGACGTTTTCCAGTGAGGGTCAGATTAACCAGCAGGTCTCGGTGTGTAGACACGGCACGTGTCTGTCAGCTCATACCACCACAGATCAGAAGTTCAAATTAAGACGTGACCGCATTGACCTGCTGGCTTGCTGTCATATCACGGCCACCTGCACCCCTGCAAGATCAAACCCTGGCCAACGTAAAGCAGACGTTGTAACCATGTTAGATGCCCCTGACAAGCTCACTACTGTGCACTGGCATGTGTGTGAACGGGATCCAGGATTTCTTACACTGCTTTCTGCTTAAGCATCTGGTGTTGAGTACGCGCATGTGTACGGTGTGCCTGCGTGACTTTGGCTCAGCAGTATTTTGCTCACACGTGATTGAGCACAGAGGGCGGGTTGCATGCCAACCATTAAGGCACTGTGGGCATTACGAGGTTAAAGTGCATGCACACGCACACACACCTTCATGACAACAAACAACAAAGGCAGTTCTGCCCTCGGTCACCTGACGTGATTTCCTGGAAACGGTACACTCGTTAGTCGTCTCTTGCGTTGATGAGATCCCAGGTGCCAGGAAACTTCTAGAACTCCCCACGGGCGCCATCCGCCTCACCTCGTAGCAGACGGCTTCGCTAATCACGCAACCAGCTTAGTACCCAACTTCAGCCATGAAGCTGTATACTCTGGATCAGGCTGACCAAGCCAGAAAAGCCTGATCCACAAACACATCTTTATGCTTGGTGTAAGATGAGAACAATAAAGATTAAGGCTGTTTTTTTTTTTAAACAGTCACACCACTAATAAAAAGACTTTCATTAATATTTATAAATAGACATTAATAAAAAAAGAACATATCAGGTATTGTAGGTCTCACGTTTTGAGAATACCTGCAGCTCTTCTCACGTGTAACGTGACTCACTAGAGCTGCGTGAGTGAGAACGGGAGGGAAGGAGGCTGGTCTCCCTGAAGACTGGGCTGTGGCCTGACTGTAACGGGCCTTGGACCCTTTATGTTCTGTATCCTTCTTCTTTCTCTCTCACAACTTCTCCAGGTCCCTCCGGACCTCGCCGCTCCACCCGACGGGCTTTGGCACAGGACGGTCCCGCTCAAGCCGCACCACTCCTGAAAGGTCGAATCACCCCGGGGCAGCCCAATAAGCAAGGGTGTGTGGGCTGTTTACAAACACCATGGAGGAGGAGTGGGGTGTACGCAGGAGCACCACACAGGGCCCGGGGCGCTTGGATAGTGGAGCTTCCGGCTCAAAGAGCTACTGAAATCTGCTGGAGAGGGCAGGCAGGGAGGAGGTCCCGAGCGGTCGCCAGACGCAGCAGCTTCTGGGGCAGGAACCAGCGCCTCTCAGGAGAGAGCAGGAGGAACACAGTCTCGCTTATTCAGTGCAGCAGTCCCACTGGGAATTTTTACTCTTCCACTTAGAAAGACACACCTACCCACCCACGCACACACACATGCAAGCAGACATACACAGACATACATACAAGCCCACACACATAGCTGCCAACATTCATATCTCTCTCTACCTCTCTAGCTCTCTCTACCTCTGATAATGTAAGAGTCCAAATACACTCTGCATAATGTAACACACAAGCCTGGTGGGCTTGTGTTCTGAAGATAACACACAAGCCTGGCAGGCCTGTGTACTGAAGTGTAACACACAAGCCTGCCAGGCCTGTGTTCTGAAGTGTAACACACAAGCCTAAGACACAAGTCTGTGCTCTGAACGTAACACACAAGCCTGGCGGGCCTGTGCTCTGAACGTAACACACAAGCCTGGCGGGCCTGTATTCTGAAGTGTAACACAAGCCTGGCAGGCCTGTGTTCTGAAGCGTAACACATCAATGAATAATAAAGCAGCATGCAAGCACACTGGAGACGCCAGCCTCAGTCACTGCTGTTGCTAGGTTGAAGGGGTTATCTGGGCCATGGCGACGCTTTCCTTCACATTTCAGCTCGCCTTTTCACTTATGATGAAGTCTGGAGTGCCCAACTGGAACTCAGCAAATCTACCGCTCTGCTGAGTTCCAATATAGTTCCAATAGACAGAGCCACACACCTAGGGCTTGTGTTCATGCTGCCAAAGGAGTTTGTTAACTGAATCTGGTGCATTAGTATCATAGTTTGGAGTTCAAAGGAATGTCTGGCAGAGATGTAAAGGTATTAAGAATGCAGACCATGTCTGGAGCTCAACCGAGTAGCAGAAGCAACCTATGAGACATTTCTCTATTCAATTACTCCACGGACATAATTCAACACGCCTCAACATGTTTACGTAGTGGCATCTGGTTTGGTTAAAATGGCAGAGATGTGACAATACTGAACACTACAGCGGGCTCTAAGAGGTCGGGGTAGGAATGATCACAGCTGGACTGCACCTCTGCAGGAGTCTCTCACAGGCTATAAAGGACCTGAATTGATTAAATGATTGATCAAGAAGTAACACTATTAAGAAAAGGTCATGTCATTCGTAATCACCCTTTCTGAGTTATTTCTGGAGGGGAAAGATAGCATGATGAATTTGCAATGAATCAAGATTACACTGTGTTTATGAGTCATTTTGTTCCCATCTACACCTGTAA
The DNA here is from genome assembly GCF_052324685.1 of Brachyhypopomus gauderio. Taxonomy (NCBI): domain Eukaryota; kingdom Metazoa; phylum Chordata; class Actinopteri; order Gymnotiformes; family Hypopomidae; genus Brachyhypopomus; species Brachyhypopomus gauderio. The sequence goes on along the minus strand of NC_135214.1, from coordinate 33,124,653 downwards.
GGCTGTTTTTCTGTTTCACAACCAGAGGTACTGGTTAACTACATTCCCTTAGTGACCTGTTAAAAAAATGCAAAATATGTGACCTTAGTTCAGGCCTGGAGTCAAACAGATTTCACCAGAGGGGCAAAAAGCATTTGTGTCTGAGTGGGCTTTGCAAAAATGTACAGAAGGGTCCGATGAAAGCCAGGTGTAGGGACAGGCATCAGATGCTGAGGGCCAAGGGCAGAGATGCGTCTGCTCGACGTGATTAGGGACATGATGAAACTGAGGCCATCAATCCAGCAGAGGCAGAACGGAGGAGAGCTTCTCAGATCAAACCGACGCAAAGCAGCACACTTCTAAGGAAAGAAACGGATAAAAGTCAGGACTCCCTAAAACAAAACCAAAAAAAAAGATGAATGTGATTTTGTGAAATGAAAGAGAAAGGCATAATGAGAAATGTCTATGATAAGGCACCCAAATATAGCGAAAGGAGAGAGTACCGTGAAAGCAGAGGGATCGGTGAAGACATGGGCGGGTCAAAGGAAAAGAGGTTTAGACAGAGGAAGAGAGAATAGTGGTGGTGAGAAACGACTGTGTATGCGTCTCAGAGATTAATGAGCACTGAAGAATCACTGATTAATCTTACACACAGGCTGATTTATGGACAGTGGTGCTGTATTTAGTAACTTGCTTCAGAGGGGAAACCAGCTCACAACCAGCAAGTTATTTCAAATGGACCACGGTAAGAAGCTGAAGCTATAGACGTATCAGCATCATCACACCAATTACCACCTGTCCCATGATCCTGGCTTGTCAGTTTGTTCTGGGAGAGATACCAGTGTATCCTGTTCCCTAATAGAGAATCAAAGAATAAAGCCAAGAATAAAGCCAATAAAGCCACACATTGGTGAGGTACGCCATTTTCCCATCAGGAACACAGTGTATCAGAAATGAAAAAAAAAAAGTGAAATGTGAAATGATTTTTAAGAAGCTATTTGTGACAGAACAGGATGTGCTTGTGGTCTCAGAAAGCTTCTGTGCTCGGGAACTGGCTTATCAATGTCCACAGAGGGTACAGGGAAAGAACACGAAGACCTTCTGAGAACTTCCAGACAACAGAACCCTGCTTTCTGAAGATCTGCCTGTCATTCTTCTTGTGGCCTTTCACGCAGTGGCACGTGCCGTTTCCACAAATTTGTGTAGCACAGGAGAGCACACAAGACTTTTAATCCTTTTTCCTCATTCATCTTTCAAAGTCTTTTTTTCCTATGAATATTCATAGGAAATATTCATAACCAAGTCAGCCATTTTTATACTTGGGTTTAATTACTTTGATTTGTAAGTCAAATTATTTGGCTGAGATAGCTGAACACCATAGACCAGCTCACTGAACTGTGAGAGGTCAGTCTAATTAACAACAAATGTCACGTAATATTACCGGCCCTCAAGACACCCGGCATCTCTACCCAGATGCCTATTTCTCAGCGTGTAAACAAGTCTGCTGATTTGAGTGAATGATCTGGGCTCTGCTAAGAGATGCACATGGGTGATGGACACCCGGGTGCTTGGCAAAGACTTCCAGCATATCAATTAGTGGTGTTTCTGATTCTCCTGCCACAGGTTCGATATAATGCTGACTCAATATAGCATTTCACTATATAGCACAGACTGAGTGCTGGTAAATGTGGATGACATCCATCTGTGGATGCCCGCAGGAGGGAAGAAGCCAACTGACTGGACCTCCAGCCCAGGTTCTGTTTAAGGGTCTGGCTGCCATGTGGACTGACGCCAAATTAGATCTCCCATGATCCAGAGTTCGGATCATTTTTGACTTTATTACATTTAATTAAGGAGGGATGAAGGGAGGGAGGGAGGGAGGGAGGAGGATGGCGTGAGAGGCCAGAACGAGTGTAGATGGAGTGAGGGTACGTAAGATTTCAGGGAAGGGCGTGCACAGACACGCCCATCGTGACCCCAGCTGCTGTCTGGGATCAGGAACATCCATCTTCTGGCCTGCCGACCCGGTGCTCCCCCTCCGCCCTGCACTCAATCAAGTGGACACCACCCGCCGCCAGCAGCCGTGGACATGGCCAGCTCAGCTCCACCCAAAGATGAAGAGCACCGCCATCACCACTCACCCCCCTCCCTGTCAGTACGCTTCCCCTACACGTCCACCTTAACCCACCTGCATCTCCTCCTCTCACTCCCTGGGTTAAAGGCGTGGAGGGGGGAGGGGGGCTAAGCGGCGATGTGGTGGTATCCATAGCGACGGCCGCGGCCGAGGTAGTGGCTAAGTGAGGCGCTTAAAAGGCAGGAGCAGCTACCGCTACACTGCCATGTTGAGTCTGTCTGCCTGGGCCCCTCCCCCAGTGGACCCCCCCATACGCCGAGGCTCCGGCTCTGTGATCCCACCATAATCCGCGGCACACAGCTCTCCTGTTCCTGCCAGCACACAGTGCGCCAGTTGCTTCCTCACGGTTAAGCCTCAGCTGGGAAAAGCCCGGGGGAGCTATTGGGACGCTCCTCACGGATGGACCTTCCAGCACCATGTCAAACCCCCAAATCCTGCTGTCTTATTTCACTGCTTACATTTCTTAACCCTACATTTAGTTGTCCTTTAATTCTTAGTTCATAACCATTTTTTTGTTGTCTATTTCTCTACGTGAAGCGGTTAGAACTGCATGTGCTCAGGAAAATGAAGCATCAGCGGCCGAGAGATCGACTGTCCATCGAACATCTTATCTGGAGATGTGCTATCATCTGCCTCAGAGCTATGGTGTCTTCTTCTTGTGCTTTCCTAGTGGATCAATGGACGAAAGAGGAGTAATTGTGGTTTGAGCTCTCTGAGGGCGTTTGGGAGCTAGCTAGGAGATATGAGAGACATTGTATTTGTGGAGCAATTGTGTGTGTGTGTGTGTGTGTGTGTGTGTGTGTGTGTGTGTGTGTGTGCATACGCATGTGTGTTATACGAATATGAGCATAACTGTTTCCAAGGGAAAAAAAAAAACTTTTTTGCCAAAAATATGAGATCCTACGTGTGAGCATTCTGGCTGTCATGAGGAGTTCCACAGTTGCTCTTATGTATGTACTTTCATACACACTGTGTGTTTTCCCAGAAGGCCAACAGGTGCTCCCACTGAGAGAGAAGGTGCTTGAGCAGCCTGGTCTCTTATCTGACTCCCGCACGTGTCCACACGAAGGGAAAACCCATTACCAGAACTGCTCGAGCGGCTGCCATCTTAATGCAAGCAGAAACAATGCTGCCGGGATTTGTCAATAATCCTGTCTCTCCATTGGCTCCCCGTGGCTGCTTGACAGCGATGTAATTGGAGCATTTCGGTTCTTGACACTTCTCCCGACAGCTGAGATTACCAGGCCAGGGGAAAAAGACATCTCACTTAAGAGAACACCACCACTGCTCATACATGTGACCTTCATAACATGATCGTCTTCTCAGTTTTCAGCCTATCGTGACATCGGAGTAATGGTCCTATTAATGCCTGTTTTATTCCTGATTTGAAACATGCGATTTCCACCCCCCCCCCCCCCCCCCCAAAAAAAAAAGCAATGGTGGCAGGTGCATTTTCAAAGCCTTAGAAGCTTAATACCGTATTCACATGTATAACACAAACAAACCTAAATGCATAACAAAAACAGAGGTTGGGGGGGGGGGGGGGTGACTGTGTCTGCGCTTGTAGTCCAAGACCGTATTCTGCTCAGTGGCACAGAACTTTGATGTGGTGATGCGGGAGGAGGGGCTCCAACAGCACAAAAGTGAAGAGCCAGGCTGATGTATGACCTGAAGGAGCAGCATCTCCCGCCTGCACAGGACCACTGGAGAGCCCCACAGGCTGAAGAACCAGAGACACAGACACCTGAGAGACACAGACACCTGAGAGACACAGACACCTGAGAGACACAGACACCTGAGAGACACAGACACCTGAGAGACACAGACATCTCAGAGACACAGACACCTGAGAGACACAGACACCTGAGAGACACAGACACCTGAGAGACACAGATATCTCAGAGACACAGACACCTGAGAGACACAGACACCTGAGAGACACAGACACCTGAGAGACACAGACACCTGAGAGACACAGACATCTCAGAGACACAGACACCTGAGAGACACAGACATCTCAGAGACACAGACACCTGAGAGACACAGACACCTGAGAGACACAGACACCTGAGAGACACAGACATCTCAGAGACACAGACACCTGAGAGACACAGACACCTGAGAGACACAGACACCTGAGAGACACAGACACCTGAGAGACACAGACATCTCAGAGACACAGACACCTGAGAGACACAGACACCTGAGAGACACAGACACCTGAGAGACACAGACATCTCAGAGACACAGACACCTGAGAGACACAGACATCTCAGAGACACAGACACCTGAGAGACACAGACATCTCAGACACACAGACGCCTCAGAGACAGATGCATCAGAGACACGAACACCTGAGAGACACTGACATCTCAGAGACACAGACGCCTCAGAGACACAGACACCTCCGTGACAGATGCAACAGACACACTGATGCCTGAGAGACACAGACGCATCAGGAACACAGACACAGGAAGAGCAGCGGCCCCAAGGCGGGGTCGCGAGCTGTCAGTTACAGTGTCTCCATGACGTTCGGTTCCACTCGGCGTCTATATATAGCACTGCAATGGCCCTGATGACCTGCTCCGGGCCTCTAAATATAGCAGCCTGCTCACTTTCCTCTCCGGCTCCAAGCAGGGCAGCCGATCAGCTTTCACAGCTCTGGGTGAAGGAGAGGAGCTCCGACTGGCAGGAAACCAGGGAGAGCGTGGCGCGGGTGGGGGTGGGGGTGGGGTTAGGGGTGGAGCAGTCAACTGATACCGCTGCATTGTGTTACACACACTGCTCAGGAGGAAAGCAAGGGCTGTGCTTAACACACTCCTCTCACCAAGGAAAATGTGTGAATTGTGAATTATGTTGAATGCCAGTGTGGAAGTTATAGGCACCGATCTGAACTGAATGAACTGAATCTGTTAAAAGGATGCTTCGAAAATGTTTGCCTGAAATATGGGAGTTTGGTGATGGAGAATGTTTTTATGCATATTCTAAATTCAGACAGATAAAAGGTTGGTATTGATCCCAGCGCACGGCATTGATCTCCCTGTGAAGTAGCACTCACGAGTAGCACACGCTTGTCTAATGAAGTATGAGGAAACAGATAGGTTACTCTGAAAAATGATTGCAGACACCGTACACTGCATGCACCGAGACTATTTGTGAAATTACAAACTCGTTTCCTTGTTCAAGTGAAGCGTGTGTGTGCGCGTGTGTTCTTTGTGCATGTCGGTGTGTGCTGCACATCTGATCTAGATGGAGTAAAGGCAAAAACCGGGTGACATTCTTCATGATCTCTGAGTTCTTTCCGCAAAACACAAAGAGTCGGAAGTTCACAGACTTCCTGCAGTTTCATCCAAACAGGAAGAGTTCCTCTCAAAGGCAGCATCACATCCAATAAATGAAAAAGAGAGAGAAAAAAACCCAAACACTGTGCTGAACATCTCCCAAAATAGCACAAGAGCGCAGGCATGCCCTAAAAATCACTCACTGTTGCACTTCCCGTAAATCCATAAAACGTTTCCCGTCCTTGCCCACGTTCCTACGTCCACTTGCACTTTGCCCGCCCGCATGTGTGTAATGCATCTCAGTGCTAGCAGCGATGAGCAAATAACGCTCCTGCACCCTGCAGCTTAACGCCCGTGCTCTAGTGCTCCTGACTCGTCAGCGCCCTGACCATTAGCTGTTAGATGACCAGATAAGGTGTAAAAATCAAGAAATAAATAATTGCCCCACGGGGCAGAAGTGAAACGCGAAGTGAAAAGTGCCTGGCCTCGTGTGCTGGAGCTGCAGTCGAGGGCGTGACAGCCAGGCTTGCCTCGCTGTGCTCCTCTGGGGCCGGCGTGCTGGAGCAGCTGGGCCCATTCAGGGCAGTTGGCAGTGGCGGGGCAGATTGGGGCTGGGGGTGGGGTGGGTTTGAAGAGTCCTTCTCCAGAGCAATGCTGAAGGCTGCGTCTCTCGTGACAGCTGACCGCACGAAACACACGCACGTGGGGAGATCGCCAGCGCTACACATCCTGTGTGCGTGGACGAAGGCCTTTTAAAACCCATTTGCCAGAGGTGCAGAGACATTATGAATTATTAGGCCCTAATGGAGCTGTGAAGTGTGGGTGGAGGGTATGAAGGCCCTTGCTGGCTCTGAGCACGGCACGATCAGAACTGGCGCTCCATTACAGCGTCATGTAGCACATGGCCAACACAGAGCACTACATGTTACCTAGGAAAGCATTTAGGATTCTGCTCTTGCGACACACGCATTAAATGAACAGGCAGGAAGTAGAACATTATGGATCCTGGGGGGGGGGGGGGGGGGGGGGGGGTACATGAATAAAGCACTTGCAGGATGCTGCATTAAGATCTCCTCGGGAAATGGAGTACTACTAATCTCCCACAAAAGCTGATAATCAGTTCCAGAGCTTCCGGACGAAGTATCCTTAGATGGTTGAGGGAGGTCTTCAGAGTCTTTTGTGGTTTTCTTTGGCTTACGATACAAGTGAGTGTTAACCTCAAATGGAATACAAAAGGATGTTAAACATCTGATGCTGTCTATAAGGGAAACTATAATGATGAATTTATCACTGTTCCTATTATTTAACATCAAATGATTAACTTTATCCAACAATCCTTATAATTAGATGTAAAATAGTTACTGTCTACAGTTTCTATCCTCAGTAATCTTCCATTCCCCCCAGTCTGTGTATAATCTGGTTGTCCACTGGGATTATATATTGTACATACTGGATTTTATTTGTTTTTCTTTTTTCTTTGCTGTTTAAATCTGCGGGGCAGATGTAGATTTAGAAGCTTGTTGATGTGATTGTAAAATATAAAACACCTAAATATAAATACAAATAAATAAATATAAATGATAGACAGCATAAAGGAGAAGATAAAGGAGAAGTGTTGTCTGTCTGACCATTCATTCATGTCTGAAAGCAACACACACAATAGTGTAAACTACCTGTGGTTGCAAACTCAGTATCTCTTTTCATTGCTGTCTAGTTGGGGCAATTCCTCTGTGCTTAGAAGTCTACAAAAACTTCCCCACCAGCTGAGCGACCCAAACACGTATGCCCACTGTCTCATGTGTCGTGCGTCAACGCTCACAAAGGAAGACAAAAGCGTAGCTCGTGTCAGTCACTGTAATCCGAGCATGAGGACGTCCATCGGTCTTACAGGCCGGTGAGCCGCGGTCAGCCGTTTCCTCCGCCCTCCACACGTTCCAGCGAGCTTCAAAGTGCACTGACGTCAGCGCGCGGAGCAAGGACTGGGCTGCAGGGGTCATCCTGGCACGGGGTCGCCGTCACCCTGGAGCAGCTGACGGCCACTCAGAGCGTGCTGGCGACTGGCAGAGAGCGAGGCCCAGACAGCTGTCAGGCTGCCAGGGCTAGACGAACCCCAGACGCCCGAGACAATAGGGTGCAAATGAGATGAAGCCATGCTGCTGGAACGTGATGGACTCACAACTGTACTAGTGTACCTTCACTTAGTTTTCAATGGCAGGGATAAGCATTGTAGCTTTTTATTTATTTGTTTTAGTTGTAATCGCAGTAAATTGGTACAACTGCAGTTTAATGATGCAAAAGGTTCAGTTGCTGAGCCTGAACACCAAACACGTTGAAATGGAAGAGACAAATGGCACACACACACACACACACACACACACAGACACAAACACACACACACACACGCACGCACGCACGCACGCACACACACACTCACACATACACACACACACACACACACACACACACACACACACACACACACAGAAGCTGCGAATGGAGGCTCTCTCGTTGTCAGGCTCCCTCCCTCTCTCACCTCCTCCAGTCTGCTGATGGCTTGATGGGTTATTGGTAATGGTCTGGAACGCAAAGCCTGCCGGGAAAGTGGCCATAAAATTGATCTTTAATAGCTTCGTGACAAATCCGTAAGACAGAAGGACCTCTGAGTGACACCAGTCATGGCATCTAAATATATTTCATGTCACAGCCGATTCTAAGTGTGTCGAAGAGGAAAGCACATAGGTCAAGCAGGCACGGGTTGGGTGGGGAGGAAGACCGTCCTGGCACCAACGCTCACGGGACCCATTCGCCAGATCTGTGGGCTTCAGGAACTATAACGTGGGAGAAAAGAAAAATAAATAAATAAATACACATAGTCAAAGTGAGTGGAGGCTGATTTGATTTCTTGGCTCTAATTAACTGCAATGTTACTGCTGAATGCATTCCATTTGCCAGCAATTAACTGATAATAAAGAGACTTGGAAAAGCGCTAACAGGCTAACACAGGAGCTGAGGTTGATGGTAATACTCATAAACCTCCACCCAGAGGTACAGCAACAAAAAGGGCCTGAAATGGAAGTCTCGGCACTGACATAATGGCCAATAAATGTTGATAGTCAGACTGTTATGTGTCATCATTGATTTTTCATTGAAAGTAGGAATCGCCATATGTAAATTTTCAATCTCGCAGCCATGTACTGTCATTATCTAATCAGCTGTTTATTGGTGATGACGTAAAACAAACGGTATGTTGATGAAGCAAAGGTCAGGGTCAAGCCAGTAGTGGTGACAGTCCCATGGAGCAGAAGGTTGGCATTGTTGCTTTAGTAATCGTGGTCAAACAGCCTTTAGTAGAAAATATAAGGGTGATTTTAAAGGATGAGAAAACTCATAACTCATCAAGCCCCACCCTATCCCATTAACCCTCATCCAGAGAGGCGTGACTGAACATATGCCCCGCCCACAGGCACAGGGAATACGACCTCTACGTTATCTAAGTGCTAAAGCTTCTCTGTTGCTTTTTGTCAGTGTAACACACACATACACACACACACACACACACACACACACACACACACACACACACACACACACACACACACACACACACAGGATAACAGTTAAGAGGATATGGATATCAGGATAGGGATGGTAACCAGGTGTTACAGTCCTGCCATTTCCCCATGCCTGTAACTCTGCTCCTCCTTCAAAGCCGAGTGACCACGAGATAAAAATAAGAGTAAAAAGGTTATGAGAGAATTGGTGATATTTGGCGTGACCACTGTAGGAGGACACTGCCTTGGGCCATTGGCCATTATCTCTCCCACATTAGTGCCAATGTTTCAGTAACTGCAATTGTTCTACTTTCTAATTATTTCAGCAGATTTTATAGTTTTTAATTATTTCATGATATAATGATAATACAAGTGAATTAGAAATGACCCATCATAGGAGGAAAATGATTCCATTAAATCCTGGACGTCATGAGGTGGATGAGAGACTGTCTGGATCTGTGGACACATATGGGTGTGGTCCTTCAAACTGAAACACTGACACAAATGTTCTGAATATTCCCTTATGTCCTCTCTCAAAAAGAGGTTTTCACAAAATATGTGTACATGAGAAAGATGGAGGCTGGATTGAGAGAGAAAAAGGGAGGGAGGATGGAGAGAGAGAGAGAGAGAGTGAGTGTGAGAGAGAAAGGGAGATTGTAGCCTTGAAGCAGTTATGATGATGTGAGTCTGAACTGGGGCTACAACGTAAGAGATGCTTCCGTCAGAGCGCGTGATGCTGCTGTAGAGCAGGGGGAGGGAGCCGAATGAGTGGAACAGCGCCGCTGGTCACTTTTGTGCTAGGGAGGGGGGGGCAGGCAGTGCTGCAGACAAGCCAGAGAGCCCTGGTTCTAAAATCTGACTATGTCAGAGAAAAAGGAGGCACGCTTGAGCCTTGACGCAGATGCGAGGAGTTGTGGAGCTGAGGACACACACACACACACACACATGTACGCACTGAAACACACACTCACTCTGCAGGCTGATTCAAAACATACGTACATGTGCGCGTGTGTGAGAAGCTGAGAGTGTAACCGAGTGAGAGAGCCAATCAGAGCAGAGGTGACTCCCATCATCATACGGACATAAACAACTCTGCTATTTGCCCATATTTGGAAATGTTTTGAACGTATGTGTCGGTCTATGAAATGTAGCTTTAGAAAGATATCAGCATGTACTGTACAATGGTAATATTCAGTTATTTTGACTTAATTTAGATATGTAACATCTCTTCATGGGACTTTCGGATTAGCTTTATGAACATCTCTGTTATTTACCAGATATTGTATCCCACTGATGCTTTCATGTTGAAGCTGCTATCATGATAACAAGGAACTCTGTAACCACTGCTTCAAAACAAGCCCCAACTATAACCACAGGTCCTGCATCACAAGACGTCTCCACATGGTCCTGATTAGAAGGCAGTGAGAAAACAGGATCATCTTTAGGACGACACATAAGAGGTGCACATGAGCGTGAGCTGAAGAACTCCAAATTCCTGGAGCTCCATATTCCTGGAGTTCCATATTTCTGGGTTACATATGACGTGCAAACTGCTGAGAACGTCCTTAATGCTGATTCTGGAGCTCTTCCTCCCACGCTGACCAGCTGACCCCTGGACCACTGACCTTGGCCACATGACCCTGTATAACCCTGGTCTGAACGTGTCAGGCGTGTCCTACTATACATACGGCGGCAAATCCCTTCAAAATGTGTTTCCACGTGATGCAAGAAGGACATTTCCAGCCCGTCGAGCACGCTCAACCGAGTGGCACACGTGAGCACACGCCCGATCCCCTCACGCACACGTGAGCACACGCCCGATCCCCTCACGCACACGTGAGCACACGCCCGATCCCCTCACGCACACGTGAGCACACGCCCTATCCCCTCACGCACACGTGAGCACACGCCCGATCCCCTCACGCACACGTGAGCACACGCCCGATCCCCTCACGCACACGTGAGCACACGCCCGATCCCGTCACGCACACAGAGGTGACATCTTACATCTCTGGAAAGACGGCATTCCCTCGTCCTTCACATTTAACATATACATTCACCACACGTTCTTCTAAAGCACACAGGCCAGGGGAGGTCAAAATACCACCTTCCTTTCACTCTTTTCTTTTTCATTCCTGGGTGTTAATGCCAGCAATTCACATATTTGCTTCGCACAGAAAAACAGCAAACGTACTGACAAAAAATCATCACAGGGATTCACAGGGAGCGTTCTGCTGCAACAGTAATGACACTACAGGGAATTTGAAGCCGTTTTCAAGTGCCTTTGCTTAGCATGTGGTCATTTGATATTTTCACGGCAATGGGGGATGGGCTGATCATTTTCATTCTACATTCTACACAGGGAAATTCTATATAGTGAAATTCTATACAGTGAAATTCTTTTTTGATACCATTGCAATAGACTGGAAAAGCCAGTCAACTACAGCCTGCCCTAGAAACTGGAGACTTTGAGGTTTAAAATGAACCTTCCAAGGACCTTCCAAGTGATATTGCAACAAAATACAGTTGCAATAAAAAATGAAATAAATGAAGGCTCCCCTCCCCACCCCACGAATTCACTCTAGGCTGAAACCGGTTCTAAAAGTGACATCTTTGGTGCAGGTGCATACACGTCAGGTTTGTGGTAGAATGTGATTTACGCAAGCCATTGCCACCGATTGCATTCCATTCTAATGGTAAATCATGTATCCAGAGCAGAGCCTGTTTCATCACACTGTCAGGTAGGCAGGATTTCTCCCCTGGCGACCAGGAGACACGCTGTAGTGTGCTTCTCCCCTCCCTGTGTGTGTGTGTGTGTGTGTATTTCTCTTACACACACACACACACACACACACACACACACACACACACACACACACACACACACACACACACACACATGTGCACACACAATCTGCAGCCATCCAAGGTCCAAGGTTGAAGCTCGTGCTGTCATTGGTCACAGAGTGGGTGAGGCCTGGTGCAGAGGCGGAGAAGTGGGGGAGACGTGAGATGAGGGGAAGGAAAGAGAGAGGGGTGGAGAGAGAGAGAGAGAGAGAGAGAGAGAGAGAGAGGGAAGGAGAGGACAGGAGAGAGGGAGAGAGAGGGAGGGAGGGAGGGAGAGAGAGCAAGGGGGGGGAGAGTGACAGAGGGGGGGGTGAAGTGAGAGAGATAAGTGGGCTTCCCCACATTAAAAGGGCAGGAACACAGGGGTTCCCCTCCTCCCACAGCGTTACAGGCGATTAGACTGGATACAGAACACCATCCGGGCTTTTTGCCTCCTGTTTCAGGCCATTAAACCAGCTCACAATCCTCGCACACTCCCACCTCCTCTGAAGAGATCAGCCATTTTGTGGCGTTTGGTCAGTTAAGTCGAAGCCCTTTCTCCTGCTGACGTGAGGTCTCCGCTGTATTTATAAATAGCCGGCTGCTCTGGAAAGGCCGAGCTCACCTGCTCATGTGTGAGAACGCTTTCCCTGAGGTAAAATGACCTCAGCTCCAACAGCTGGGAGCTCTGCGCACTGGCTAGCATTACAGCCAACTCCACACCTCCCTGCATGGCGACTTTTAAAGGAGACAGTCCCGCGTGCGGCGGGAGCAGCTGCTCGGGACGCCCTCTCTGCCATTAATGGCAGCCTGAAACCCCGAGCACATCCACCTCACACTTCTCAGTTCTCTCGCCATACACAACCAAGGGGAAAGCAGACCGGGAGTAACCCGCCTCGGCCACGTCGGGCCGTTCCTGCTGAAATGCCAGAGGGCTCAGAAAAAAAAAAACGAAGGTGTTAATTTAAACAGCTTGAACTGCGTTATTCAGATGAGGCAGGAGGTGTTACCCTGCCAGTGCTCGTTAATATGAATATGGCAATCTCCCTGTGCGCTGGGCAGCGATATCAGCACGACCGAAACGAAAGACAGGGGCGGATGAGAGGCAGGAGAGAGGGAGAGAGAGTGGGAGAGAGGAGGAGGGAGAGTGGGAGAGAGGGAATGAAAGAGCAATAGAGGGAAGGAGAGTGGAGTGGTGGTAATCAGGCTGGGGCTGGGGGTGCGGGTGTGCAGGTGGGGGTGCGGGTGGGGGTGGGGGAGCTGTTTAATTATAGATGATCCACATTCAGCTAATACAAACACTATTAGCAGTGCAACCTAATCTCTATGACTGGTTATGGTAATGTTAGCTGGATACAGGAGAGGCACAGCTTTCGGTGCAAACAGATTTGACTAATGACTTGTGTGATAAAGGGGTGACAGCAGAAAGTGATTATTTTGCTCACGTTTGATTTGTGAGTGTGTGTGAGAGTGTCTCTGCATGTGTGTGAGTGGAGGGGGGTGTTAGATGGTCACTTTCAGTTTCCTGCTGACTGTGGTGCAAAAATGGTGAAGTGGACATATGTTGGAGGCTCATAAGACAGATGTTTATATCCTTATACACACACACACACACACACACACACACACACACACACACACACACACACACACACACACACACACACACACACACACACACACACGAACACACACACACACACACCGCATATTTCCTTCCTCCTTCAGAGAGCATTATTCATGTTATTATACATCTGAATTTAAGATGGGAAAAAATAAAAAGAAAGAAACAGACCCATATATCTCCACCCAGGTTATATTTCCACCCAGGCTATATCTTCTCCCAGGTTTTATTTCCACCCAGGCTATATCTTCACCCAGGTTATATCTTCACCCAGGTTATATCTTCTCCCAGGTTATATTTCCATCCAGGCAATATCTTCACCCAAGTTATATCTTCTCCCAGGTTATATTTCCACCCAGACTATATCTTCACCCAGGTTATATCTTCTCTCAGGTTATATTTCCACCCAGGCTATATCTTCACCCAGGTTATATCTTCTCCCAGGTTATATTTCCATCCAGGCGATATCTTCACCCAGGTTATATCTTCTCCCAGGTTATATTTCCACCTAGACTATATCTTCACCCAGGTTATATCTTCTCCCAGGTTATATTTCCACACATGCAATATCTCCACCCAGGTTATAACTCCACCCAGGCTATATCTTCACCCAGGTTATATCTTCTCCCAGGTTATATTTCCACCCAGGCTATATCTTCACCAAGGTTATATCTTATATCTCCACCCAGGTTATATCTCCACCCAGGTTATATCTCCACCCAGGTTATATCTTCTCCCAGGTTATATTTCCATCCAGGCGATATCTTCACCCAGGCTATATGTTCACCCAGGCTATATCTTCTCCCAGGTTATATCTTCACCCAGACAATATATTTACACAGACTATATCTTCACAGTCTTATTACAGTATAGTTATTGTCACCTGGTACACCACATAACACAGGTTACTGAGGATGGTTCTGTAAAGTCATCTGAAGAGCTGTTAAGTCTTTCTCAGGCCCATTCATGGCCAGTCTGTCAAGTGATGCAATAATTCCTCCCACTAACTGATGGCCAAACTAAGAATAACACAGTTAACAGGAGCACTGCTATGGTCCTTATATGGAAGAAGAGAGCAGGACATGGTTTCAGGACCGACGGTGGCGCTAGCCGATCCTGGGCTGAGCGTATTCGACTCACGTGACTCACGTGACTCTCGCGTCTCTCGCGTCTCGCACGAAACCCGCGCCTGGGGGTTCGGGCCCCACCAGGACGAGGCGTTCTGCGTCTGCAGCACACAGCCCTGTGACTGCGGAATGCGGAGCAGGACTGGAACGTGGAGCCTACTCACTTTGATAAGATCACACGCACTGTTCCCACTTCTGGCTCCACGGTCCTGTGATTTTACCGCCAGATCGCCTGATTACGGAAAGGTCGACATGGAGACGAACTCTGATGACCTGCTGACTTTCATTTAGGGAACACTACTATAACTGCTGTAACAGAGCACGCCCAGCTAGTGGAGAACCTTCAGACCTGTAGTTCAAGGTCCTTACTACCTATAAAATAGACCTAGACTGGAATGTTGAAACTATACAGTCAAATGAAGAACAGGATGTGATAACCAGACAAGCATTTCCTCCAAAAAAAAAAACAACCAAAAACCAACCAACTACGTGATGATGATGATGAAGCCTCTCACTCTGTGGTCTTCCATGTCGGTCACTGGGCCTCGCTCATAAGCTCTTGCGTAACAGGAGGCTTGCGTTACCGGAGGCTTCTCTGAATAAACCCGCGTTGCTCTTCAGCTCTGTGTTCTCAAAAGAGCTCACAGTCACGCGTCTTAGAGCCTCCAGGAACAGGCAGCAGAAGCCCACTGTGGGCTAAACACTTTCTCCCCTTTCACTTCCACCAGACAGATGTGCTTCGAGATTCCTTTTCAAGCTTCAAGCTTTATTCCTACAAGCAAAGACGCCCAGCGCAGCCTCTGTAGTTGCAGCTACCCTGCAGGGGTTTGTTCCGGCCCTAATCTAACAACAGCACCTCAGCATAGCAGCCCTGAGCGCCGAGATCAGGGTTTAGCTGCAGTTTGTATGGTGACAGGTCTCCAGGATCAGAGGTCAACCGAACAAGCCCTTTGAACCATGGCTGCTTTTGTGTGTGTGTGTGTGTGTGTGTGTGTGTGTGTGTGTGTTTGTGTGTGTGTTGTGAGGTTAATTGTTTGCAGGGTTAATGCTGGTTCTCTAATCTCAGGGGATGCAAATAAAAAAAAAAACACAGGACCCCAAGAAACGTGGCCTACTGCCACCCCCAGAGGGGCCACCGTGCCCCTGCCTGCCCAGGGGCAGAAGCCACACCGCGGGATGTGAGGTGACACACCGCTGAACACCACAACGGCAATGCGGGCAGACCTCCCATGTGGGCACAGCTCTGTCTCTGTTTCCATGACGACGGGACTCTTCACGCCTACCGGTGGATTTTTGGTACAGCATGGGTTTCTCCCGCGAATCACGTGACCAACATGTTTCCCATTAACGTCCCCGCAGATCACGTGACCAAAGTGTTTCCCATTAAACACCTGCTGGCTTTTCTCCTCTTGTGTGCGCCTTCCCATTCAAGAGGCCCGTGTCATGTTCACTCAGCACATGGAGAAGGTCACAGGTGTGTGAGGGTCTCCCGAACAGACGTGGACGTTGTGTTCATATTCATAAAACATCAGTCAAATAACCCATGATCGTGGCAGTGTCTGCAAATAAGACTCAGGTTGAACTTTAATTCTGAATCTGTAGTTCTGTTATTATCACATGAGGCGCTTCTGTCCATCAGAGCAAAATGAAGACCATTTCTGCCTGAGATGAGTAGGATCGGCTCGTGTTCCTTAAACACCACTTTCACATGTTAAAAATAAAATGCTTTTTCTCTGTAGTCCAAGCTGTTGGCTGGCATTGGATGTTCAAAACATATGCCTTACCTAGAGTCATGGTGATGAAATACAGGATTCTGCACAAGCTCACAATAACCACAGGCTTTACAGTGTATGTTTACAGTGTGTCTTTACAGTGTATGTTTACAGTGTATGTTTACAGTGAATCTTTACAGTGTTATCCAGTCCATTTCAAATCACACAATCACTTACTGGCCGTCTAAGGACTGCTAGACTGTTTTATGACACCAGTGCTCTCTCCTTCACTCACGCTCTCCATAGAAGGAATCTAGAAACTGTTCTGTTTAAGGGGGAATACCTCATCTTTTCACAGACAAGCTTTAAAAGAGTGCTTTGCACGCAACAGTCCCAGCATGCCTAAGAGAGTGAGTGAGTGCTGGAGGACTTCGTCTTCAACACTCCCCCCGTTTCCAGCATGCCAGCCTGACGCTGCTAATAACGCTCAGACTATTAGCAGTGTGAACATTTTTGGGTGAAACATTGTTTATCCATCGATCGGGCCGTGCTACGTCAGCTCGCAATCAGGGCCGGCATGAGCGTTCTGCTGAACGCAGCTGAACGCGGAGTTAAGAGCTGCAATGTTTCAAACCTAATTAGGATAATTAGCACAGGTGCTGACGGCTTCCCGGCCAGCCCAGACTGAGGAGACAGGACCTGCACACTCTGGCTGTACATCACCATGACGACTTACAGCAGCCCCAAGATGATCCATGATGATGGATGTGGCACATGTCGAGAAAGAGGCCTTTTTGTTGCTGGGTGTATCATCATGAAAACACACACACACACACACACACACACACACACACACACACACAGACCATGAAGTCGATTCACTGTCATACGTCTGCTCTAAGCCAGAGATGGGTGAACACACAACACAGGTTTGTCTGTCAGCTGTTGTAATACACTCAGAACAGGTGGACAGGCACCGTTTGGCCAGGTGTGCGGGAACAGGTCTGGGTTGTTCTGATCGACATGACAGGCCTAGGCAGATGGAGGCAGGAGGGAGGCAACCATGAGCAAAGGATGATGGGAAGGTGACCAGGTGGAAAAGAGGCAGAATGAAAGCTAATGACATGTGATGTTACTTCCTAGATGTGCGTAAAGTGAAAAGTGTGAAAAGTACGTAGGCCCAGTGAAAAAGGGTGACGGATACGGAGAGCATCACTGATCATTTATAACACAACCCCCCACAGCCCTTCTTAGCTAACCATTACTAATTTACCCATCCACATTATTCATTTTTGGTGTTCGATGTGACTTCTCATGAATCTGGTTTCTGTCAAATGGCGGTAGTAATGCGGTGTAGGCGGAGCTGGACTGTGATGTCTACAGGATGAAAGAGGTAGACAGTGAAATCCTGGAGGGGTTCAGGACAGGAAGGGTAGATGCATGTGAACCTGAGTTTCATCTCAGAAGAGACGGAACCGGCCCTCTGTGCTCCAACAGACCACTCACACAGCAGGGCCTACATTTACTGTGATTGGTTTTTGCACTACAATACATGCATTCATCCGGCATGGTTCAGCGGCGCTATTACAAGGGACTCTCCCATGACTTTCAAGCACATGCACACACGCACACGTGAGTACACACACACACACACACACACACACACACACACACACACACACACACACACACACACACACACACACACACACACACGTGCAAAAGGGCACATGGTTCACATGACTATGAATTGAATGTATGAAGAAAGTCTCGTGGTGAATGGGGCACTGATGAGAGCGTAGGGGAGGTTCAGGGCATTTAGGACATTCAGGACGTTCGGAGCGTTGGTGTAGACCTGAGGGCAAATGCACATGTGGGGGACCTCACTCACACTGGCACATGTCCCCCACCCCTCAGTACAGCAGCATACGACAGCCACGAGACCAGATCACACACGGACACACAGTCAGCTCTGAACAGACTCCTTATGTGTGTGTGTGTGTGTGTGTGTGTGTGTGTGTGTGTGTGTGTGTGTGTGTGTGTGTGTGTGTGTGTATGGGCCTGTGTATGTGTGTGTGTGTGTGTACGTGTGTGTGTGTGTGTGTGTGTGTGTGTGTGTGTGTGTGTGTGTGTGTGTGTGTGTGTGTGTGTGTACGTGTGTGTGTGTACGTGTGTGTGTGTGTGTGTGTGTGTACGTGTGTGTGTGTGTGTGTGCGTGTGCGAATGTGTGTGTGTGTGTGTGTGTGTGTGTACGTGTGTGTGTGTGTGTGTGTGTGTGTGTGTGTACGTGTGTGTGTGTGTGTGTGTGTGTGTGTGTGTACGTGTGTGTGTGTGTGTGTGTGTGTGTGTGTGTGTGTGTGTGTGTGTGTGTGTGTGTGTGTGTGTGTGTGTGTTGGAGAGGTAGAGAGGAGTTTCTTTGCACGTTGAAGGTTTTGCTGGTGCTCCGCTCCCATCTCACCCTAAAGCGCTGATCCAGTTCAAATTCAGGACTTACATTTTCAGACTGAACACTGGCAACAGGTTCCTGGCACGAGACGTACGGGACATCTGACAACCCAAGCAGTGGTCTTTGGCTGAAAAGGTTTATTGAGAGACTCGATGATCGACACCTGCAGACTGCGTAACAAACGTGGCAACTACTCCGTAACGTTGTGTGTTTTCCGCAACTACTCTAACACTACTACTCTAACACACCCTCTAAAAAGTCCCCCATCAACACCAACAGATGTAAAATTCCTTATTTGATGTGCAATTATAGGGCTTCAAGCGTTTTGCTAAAGAGAGCAACAGGACAGGGGAGGCAGAGGCAGAGCAGTACACCCTCACTAATGGAGGAACTCACCCTACTACTACAGACACATACGCAGAGCAGTACACCCTCACTAATGGAGGAACTCACCCTACTACTACAGACACATACACAGAGCAGTACACCCTCACTAATGGAGGAACTCACCCTACTACTACAGACACATACACAGAGCAGTACACCCTCACTAATGGAGGAACTCACCCTACTACTACAGACACATACGCAGAGCAGTACACCCTCACTAATGGAGGAACTCACCCTACTACTACAGACACATACACAGAGCAGTACACCCTCACTAATGGAGGAACTCACCCTACTACTACAGACACATACGCAGAGCAGTACACCCTCACTAATGGAGGAACTCACCCTACTACTACAGACACATACGCAGAGCAGTACACCCTCACTAATGGAGGAACTCACCCTACTACTACAGACACATACACAGAGCAGTACACCCTCACTAATGGAGGAACTCACCCTACTACTACAGACACATACACAGAGCAGTACACCCTCACTAATGGAGGAACTCACCCTACTACTACAGACACATACGCAGAGCAGTACACCCTCACTAATGGAGGAACTCACCCTACTACTACAGACACATACGCAGAGCAGTACACCCTAACTAATGGAGGAACTCACCCTACTACTACAGACACATACGCAGAGCAGTACACCCTCACTAATGGAGGAACTCACCCTACTACTACAGACACATACACAGAGCAGTACACCCTCACTAATGGAGGAACTCACCCTACTACTACAGACACATACGCAGAGCAGTACACCCTCACTAATGGAGGAACTCACCCTACTACTACAGACGCATACACAGAGCAGTACACCCTCACTAATGGAGGAACTCACCCTACTACTACAGACGCATACACAGAGCAGTACACCCTCACTAATGGAGGAACTCACCCTACTACTACAGACACATACACAGAGCAGTACACCCTCACTAATGGAGGAACTCACCCTACTACTACAGACACATACACAGAGCAGTACACCCTCACTAATGGAGGAACTCACCCTACTACTACAGACACATACACAGAGCAGTACACCCTCACTAATGGAGGAACTCACCCTACTACTACAGACGCATACACAGAGCAGTACACCCTCACTAATGGAGGAACTCACCCTACTACTACAGACGCATACACAGAGCAGTACACCCTAACTAATGGAGGAACTCACCCTACTACTACAGACACATACGCAGAGCAGTACACCCTCACTAATGGAGGAACTCACCCTACTACTACAGACACATACACAGAGCAGTACACCCTCACTAATGGAGGAACTCACCCTACTACTACAGACACATACGCAGAGCAGTACACCCTCACTAATGGAGGAACTCACCCTACTACTACAGACGCATACACAGAGCAGTACACCCTCACTAATGGAGGAACTCACCCTACTACTACAGACGCATACACAGAGCAGTACACCCTCACTAATGGAGGAACTCACCCTACTACTACAGACACATACACAGAGCAGTACACCCTCACTAATGGAGGAACTCACCCTACTACTACAGACACATACACAGAGCAGTACACCCTCACTAATGGAGGAACTCACCCTACTACTACAGACACATACACAGAGCAGTACACCCTCACTAATGGAGGAACTCACCCTACTACTACAGACGCATACACAGAGCAGTACACCCTCACTAATGGAGGAACTCACCCTACTACTACAGACGCATACACAGAGCAGTACACCCTCAGGAACTCACCCTACTACTACAGACACATACACAAAAACACAGCTCATTACCTTGGAGGATGCTGCACAAATAGCACACACTTAGTACTGTAACTCAGCACTCATGAAGATGATTAGCGTTGTCCTGAAAGCACAAGTCATGTGGACCAAACACTCAGGGGGCAGCCAAACAAGCAGTTTATCAAACAACAAAGAGTCAAACCAACGAGCTGGCATATTAAAATACATTTAGGATTACAAAGTTATTAAGAATATTGCTACCACATTCTTACTCTGTTTTCATTGATAGTGAAATGGAGATTTAATCGTCTAAGAACAGTGTGTAGGCTTCCTGCTAATTCTTATTCAGAGTTGATAAATATCTTTCTGGAAGCAGATGTCTATGTTAATGAAATAAAAAAAATACAGACCTAGGGACCCAGGGTAATTGAAACAAATGCATGTTCATAATAGAATGTTTAATTAATCATAAATTAATTCGTTGCTACTGCCTTTTTCCTTTTTTGTCAATTTTGAAGAGATCTTAGGCAAGCAAAACAAAAAGAAAACATAAATTCTGTATTCTGCACATTCAGAATTGGAATTTAGAAGCCCTTGATGTAAAGGCAAATTACTTTTGTTTTATAACATAATCTCAATAATTAACTCCAGTGCTCTCAGAATGTAACCTACACAACACGTGACCTACACTGCACGTGAGCTACACAACACGTGACCTCTGCCCCACGGTAGCCAGCATCCAACCTGTGTCTTCCTGCCCTGGAAGACCCAAAGCCCACAAGCCTCTGCCCCACATTCTTACATGTGATGAGTTAAGTGACCTTTGACCCCAGGCAGCAGGTCCACCGTTTGCTCCTAGTCTTTGTTCTTCAGCCACGGTTTGTGCTGCCACAACAAGCTCCCCCGGGCTCTTTGAGACCCTTTTAATGGAGCCTTTTCAAAAACCCAGCTGAAGAATGGTAGTGCTTGAACCAGAAGTGGTTGGGAAGTTGGGTCAGTGCAGTCTAAAAGACTTTAGAATTTGTAGCTACCCATCTTAAGGCACCATAAACACACAGAACGTACACGCCTGCTTCTTTGGTGGACATCTCTGCTTCTTTGGACATATGAAGTGTCTTGTTTGGTGGGGACATATATAGTGTTTTGATTGGTGGAGACATGAAATATTTTGATTGGTTGAGACATATGAAGTGTTTTGATTGGTGGAGACATTTGAAGTGTTCTGATTGGTGGAGACATGTGAAGTGCTTTGCTTCTTCAGTCTGACTTGAGGAAAAAAAAATTCAAAACCTGTTGACCCCTGAGAAACAGTTTTCATGAACCCAATGAACCCAAAGGTATGAATGAGACACCCCAGTCCTGCAGCTCCTCCCCACACACAGCCGCCCTGCACCGCCCCGCACTGAGAGCCTTTAAGCAGGACTGGGGGAGGAGAGTGGCGGGAAAAGAGACTGAGGACTGTGAGAGCTAATGTGTCTACCCACAAACCCACTCTCTGAACGCCTACCCACAAACCCACTCTCTGAACGCCTACCCACAAACCCACTGCCCTTTTACACCTCCCCTCTCTTCACCCAAAACAGATATATGTGCACACACTCACACACTCACATAACCCCCCCCCCCCACACACAGACACACGCACACACCCCCTCTCCTACACACACACACACACACACACACACACACACACACCCTCCACCCCACACACACACACACACACACACACACATCCACCCCCCCACACACGCACACACACACACACACACATCTACCCCCTCACACCCCACACACACACACACACACACACATACACACAGCTCTCCCAGGGAACTGCACAACATTTGCAACATTCCCAGACTGTGAGGTTTCCCACCTAACTGGGGGTCTCATCACCAGGTTGAGCAAAAAAAAACATTTGTCAGATGGACCAGGACTCTTTGATGTTGTTGCCTGTTTCATACAACAATGTTTCTTCAGGCTATTTGCAGAAGATAAAAAACACCATCCTTATAGGACTGTAAGAATCAGACCTGCCTTGCTGTTAGTACCATGACAACATCCTGCCACCTATGTCCACGTGTGCTTTTGCAAACTACAGATTTCCGCTTGTGACCAATAACAATACCTACACATTTTTTACTACGTTTAAAGATATGACCTATGTTACAGTGTCAACAACAACGACAGCTTACATTGTTGACCACGTCATTTGTTAGCCTATTGAACTGTGCTGGCCTAACCTGAGATTAATACCCTGCACACACACCCCTTTGAATGACTGATGAACAAAAAAAAAAACCCTCCTCCCCCATCCTACCAACCAATTAACCAACCAACCAACCAACCAACCAATCAGATGAGAGCTAGAGGCCAAGGAGCCCCGCCCATCTCCCCAAAGCACCGGCAGCATGGCCGTTACTGCCCTGGTCTGCAGGAGTGAAACCTTCCACTCTGTAAATGGGAACAGATTTGATAAAAGACACTTAGAGCCCGCCAGGCGGAAGACACAGTGCAAACAGCGTCCGGCTCTATTCTCAGTGTGCCTGTCTATTTCTTGGAAAGCGCTGGATGGAGCAATCTCCCTGCAGTGTTTATTTGATTTAGGGGCTGTCTGTCTTTGTTTTTGTTTTTTTTCTAAGCCATGCAGAACAATCAGTCTGAGAAAAAGCCATCTGCTTTGGTTATAATAGGCCTACTGACCAAGGCAGATATATTCAGGAGGATACGGTGGTACTCTTATCTGTCAAGCCCTGATACACATGGCAGTGTGCCATAAATTACAGTCTTACCAAACGGTGAGTTATTGTCTGTCTGCGGAGAGACACTGCAGAACTTACTGATGAACTGCTGCCCCAAAGAGGCCCTGACTGTGAGTCTCACAGATGCATATTTTCATTAAATAGCTATTGACATAAATAATGGCTACTGACAGACTGTGTTTCCCCCCCTGCCTCTCTATAAAAATGAATGTGATGAAGGTTATTCAAGTAGGCTTTGAATTTCATTATTCTGTTTCGTTTGTCCATCTCTCCCTGTTCCTTCCTTCTTTCAACCTCTTGGCTATTGAGATCAAGACGCGTTAGTGCGCAGTGATGGGAGGAATGTGGAGAAGGCCTTTGATGACTGCGCTACCACCCCCACCCAAAGCCCCTCAGAGCCCCCCTAACCCCGAACTTCGTGGCCTCTGTGAGCTCATCGGCTTTAGGTAGCAGACAAAAGCCTCCCGCGGAGACGGAGCGCCG
Organism: Brachyhypopomus gauderio; assembly: GCF_052324685.1. Classification (NCBI taxonomy): domain Eukaryota; kingdom Metazoa; phylum Chordata; class Actinopteri; order Gymnotiformes; family Hypopomidae; genus Brachyhypopomus; species Brachyhypopomus gauderio. The sequence goes on along the minus strand of NC_135214.1, from coordinate 33,100,583 downwards.
GTTGGTCAGTGTGCCACACACAGGCTGGCGGGCACGGCGTCCCAGCGAGAGGCTGAAACCTACAGGCCAGCACATCTCACCCCATTTCCCTCTCCACACCTCCCGTGTGCTCAAAAGCAGAACTCACAATGAGCACTCTGGGTTTTAATTGTTGCTCTGCATTATGCGAGTTGGCTGAGTTTTGCCGTTACCAAAGTGAATCGAACAGACTTTTGCATTCTGTGGTGAAGACACAAGATAATTAGACGGTATGAGCAGGTGACTACGGTAATGGCCGACAACGAGCTGTTTAGATGCAATTGGAGAAACTTGCACATAACTCAGTGGTGCAGTGGTCAAAGCCACGGCCGTGTGTCTCTGCTCTCTCTATAGTCCCTTTGAAAGCAGACTTTGTTTGCTGAAATGAATACGCCATGGTCAGGCCGGGGCCCCTTTCAGCGTGTAAAAAAAAGAAGAGCTTGCAGAAAAGCTGAAGTCTTGTGAAAACTTCCTATTTGGTTTCCTTGGCTCTGACCCTTGTCCAATCCCACCCACAATGCCCTGGTGGAATTCCTAATGGGTGGGCGGGCAGAGGCGGGAGACTGCCGGGCCGCTGGCATTCCGGAGCAGAGATTCCGGCCACTCGGAAGGGATGCAGTGATGGGACACGGGAGGAGGGGTCAGAGGTGGGGCGAGGAGAGGGGAGGAGGGGTCAGAGGTGGGGCGAGGAGAGGGGAGGAGGGGTCAGAGGTGGGGCGAGGAGAGAGGGGAGGGGTCAGAGGTGGGGCGAGGAGAGAGGGGGGAGGGGCCTGTTTGGGCTCTACTCCTGTCCCATCTCCCGCCCATGGCCCCCTCATGACATCCCACGGTGATTCTCACTGGCGCTGCTTTGAGGAGGAGAGACCCATCAGAAGCGATTACGGCTGACGAGGGTTGCCAAAGAGAGCACGGACTCAGGATGAAATTGGGGTCATGGAGAGACCGCAGGAACTGCTCACACGGCCTTCCCAGGGCAGAGGCCTCCTGTAGATTATTGTATGGCTGAATGCAAGTGCACAATTGAAGGACCTTTACATTATGATGAAATGTGCTCCACGAAACTGTGGGGCGAATTAGCAGCGTCAGATCTAGAGAGTGGAGGGGATGCCAGGTCAAATAAAAATCCACTTTGGAATTCTTTGAATGCTTTACTTATTTATTTGTTTTTGAATGCCACGGTATTACATATGCATATTAGACAGATATGGTAAATACCCTCACAATTATTATGATGAGTTATGAAGAAAATACTTTAGAGGAACGTCCCCAGCCATGAGAAGCACTGCCACTCTTGCTAAATCACAAAACCATTTCTTCAGTAAAAGTGGTTCTGACGTGACTTGCTTGAAGCCAAAAGTGTTGAATTTACCGAGACCTTCACCAACGGCAAAGAAAATACTTTTGCATAAAAGTAAGTGGGCGTGCCAAGCATCCGCATATCGATACGCATCACACCCACTGGATTATTTGAGAATACAGTGCTACAATGAATGCACTGAACAAAACTTCTCACATTAAGGAAAATGACGTAATTAAATGCAGAATGCCTTAAGAAGTCTCACTTCCTTCTCAGCATCGCTCCTTTCACCGCAGAACAAACGGCCTCACAGTCGAAGCACAGTGAAAGGCTAATTCAGAGCTTTAAGATGGTGCCAGATTCACACGACCTGTCCTGTGTGTTAAAGTCAGGGAGAGCCAGCACTAACGCGTTCGTGCCAGAGCGCCCTCTGTCAGTGCAGAGGAGTACTGCAGCACATTATTGCTACACTTGGAAATCATGAGTCACTTGCTTTAGTATTGATTTTAGTGTATAAAAAGGCTATTGCTGAGGCGTCATTTATGGGTGTTTTTTTTTTTTTTGGGGGGGGGGGGGGGGCTTAAAATATGAAGACTGAAACAAAAGATAAAAAAAACTTGCTTTTCTCAGGATAAAGACCGAAACCAAATACCAAAAGTTTGAGTCATGCTTCCTCTGTCAGCATTATCATTCATTAACATGCGTTTCTCTTCCTAGATCTTTCTTTTTCTTTTCACACACACACACACACACACACACACACACACACACACACACACACACACACACACACACACACACACACACACACATTTTCTCTTTCTGTCTCTGTCTCAATACCAGAGAACAGCGGACAGCAGAATTCACAGTCTAGGACAGAGGGAATGAGTGTCTGCAGGAGTCCTTCAGGGAGATGATCGATAGGGCCTTCAGACGGGTACGGAGTATCGAGCGCTTTCGAGAGAAAGAGGGGGCACGTTGGTGCTGCTCACTTCTTATTGCCCTTCACACAGATACAGCCAGCCAGTGTGTATTGCCCTCAGAGAGAGCCCAGCCTATACATGGATGTTAGTGGGTGGAGAGGAGAGTATCTGTGCCTGGTGCACTTCAGTGCATTGTGGGTATATTTAGCACTGTTTGAATGTTCTACCATAAACAGCAGCCCAGGTTTCGGCTGTCGGCCAAGCTCAGCTGTTACCATGGGAACCGTTTACTCCAGTCTGGAGACGAGATTGTCCCTCTTCTAAAAGAGGGACGAGGGACCACGGCGGCCACACCGGTCACCAACACGTCGCATCATAAAAACACAACCACTTACCGGAGCACCCCACCCGAATACAGCGGTGCCTTCAACTCACGAGTCCCGATCTGCGGCAGAGCCCTCGTCTGCGTCAGCTGCTCGATACTGGGATGCAGGCGCATGCACGTTTATCTGCAAACACGCACGTCCGAGCATCTGTAGGAATGCGGTCGCAGACATGTGACCACGTGCAGGCAGACGGCTGTGGCCGAGCGCTGGCGTACAGACGGCTGGGGGCGTGCGGTCATGTGCAGAAGGCTGGGGGTGTGCAGTTGTGCGCAGACGGCTGGGGGTGAGCGCTCTAAGCTACCGGTCTCTGGAATAGAACACACAACAGCTATGCACCTTCATAAAGGGACACATAGACGAGACAGAAAGTGACAGGGTGTCTTACGTCTGATGTTATTTTTAGCCTGGGCCCGAGCCCCTTGTCCGCCACCCGCCCCTTTCAGGGACATGAATTTCTACTTGTTTGTATTATCATCATTCAGTTCACAATTCAGTCACTGTAGTACAAATATGGTGATGAGTTAGTGGTGAACTTCCCTAGTGGTGAACTTCTCCCCTCTCTCCAAACTTTCAACAACAACATGCACTTTGGATGCAGCTTGCAGTAGTATAATGACTAACAGCCCAATACACTAATAATAATCTAATAATCTGGGTTATTGTTTTAGAGGTTCTTGGCACCTGGCTTCTTTTGCATTTAACATGCTGCTGTATATCTCCCTCTGCTGGTTGTCACTGGAACAATAATAACCTTTTTTAATCAGGCATAAAATATAAACCTGGTGGATTGAACACTAATCTTTAAATGTGCAGAGCTGTTCAGCACTCTGAGAGGCAGCTTCCTGCTGTAGTGTTATGGTTGAATGAGTTTACACACATCCAAAGCGACCAGGGTGACCTTTGGCGGTTTCTGATGGAGCGTTATGTACACAGCCCACTGAAACTGTCTATTGTGGTCGTGTCAGAGGAAGCAGGCTGGTCTTTTCCAGTAAGGGGTGCGTGAACTTCTTCTTTCTTGTGAAGAGAAGCCCTCAAATTTCACTTTCCCGACATAGACTACGCCTTTCACTGAAGGGCTTTCCTGTTTTCAAAATGTTTCACATCACATGATGCACCAGAGAGTTCATTGGTGTGAAAAGGCGTGTTGGGTTAGGGTGTGTCTACACACTAACAGGACCCGCGTTTTTACACATGGAGCAGGGATTTTTGAGTGTGTGTGTGTGTGTGTGTGTGTGTGTGTGTGTGTGTGTGTGTGTGTGTGTGTGTGTGTGTGAATGTGTGTGTGTGTGTGTGAATGTGTTGTTTATGTGAGGGACAGAGTGAAAGAGAGAAACAGAACACGTTTCTACACACACAAAGCGGTTGCTGTAATGTTGCTTCTATGTCTAAATTAAAGGCTTGTGCAGTGCTGAACCCATGGCTGGGGTTGTGAAGCTGAACTCTGGCCCGGGTTGTCCGGGGTTGTGAAGCTGAACTCTGGCCCGGGTTGTCCGGGGTTGTGAAGCTGAACTCTGGCCCGGGTTGTCCTGCCACCTCTGGACTCTTTATGCTCCACAGTTCTGCAGCACACGGATGCGTTGAGGTGCCCTGGGGCTCTGTGCACATCCCAGAGACAGGGGGCCATCTATACCTCTGCTGGCACACACAAGTGCACTGCTTGTTAACACGACATGCAAGTTTATGTGCACGTGTCTTTAAAACTACTCTGACTACATCTTAGTGCAGCGTAATCCTTGCATAGGGTGTATAAAAATGTTCAACAGGGAATTTTCCCAGTTTCTGACAGGGAGGACGGGGTGAGTTCAAGCTGGTGAGAACATGGGAGACACAGACACATTAAACAAAATAAATTAAACAACTTTGCATGTTGCAAAGGTATCACATACATATGATGATGATGATGAAGGTGATGATGATTGTGTAAAGTCAGTCACTTAAATGTAAAAGTTTAACAAACCTAAAACAGACAGTTAAGGTTTAGAAGGCCATGCGGTTACCAAGGCTGTCTGTGTACTTGGAACACTTCAAATTACATGCTGTTTGTCTACTGTAGCCAACACTTCCTTAATTCATGACTGAACCATACAAGACAATAACAACAGGTCTCAGATCAGTGGACAGGACTCAGGGAACTCCAAGTACGTTTGGAAAGAAAGCGGATGTTCTGAAATCCAAATAACACGTTTCCTGTGCCTCCTGCACCAGCGTGAGTGCAATCACACGTGCAGTTCGCTAATTTCAGACACTCTTGCAAGCCACGAGTGAGTAATGACCATTTCATAAGCGTAAAAAAAAGAAAGAAAGAAACTCTCTGGGAGGTGGAGGTTTCGTCACTATTGTTCAGTGTAAAGAAGACCAAGGATGAAAAAGGTCGCAAACTTATATAAAGCATTTTGGTCCTTGTCAGTTTGCCTTGAGTCATTAACCTTATTTTACTATAATGACAGCAAAACACACTAGTCTGGTTAAAGATTCTCCAAACACCAGAGTCTAGTTAAAGATAAAGAAGTTTATGGGGGGAAGCATTAAAGATTCAGTGTGAGCACTTTTGTACTGCACACTCATTAAAGATTCAGTGTGAGCACTTTTGTACTGAACCCTCATTGTTCTCTGATCTAAAGAAAAGGTTGAAAATGTTGAGTAAGCTCGCACCTTTTCCTTCTTATAGTCGTTTTTTTTTTTTACCGTATTACTTAGTGCTACCACCAGGTGTCACTATACAACCAAGTCACTAAGATTCGGCTCTGAAAATTCTTGGGTGATTTATTGCAGTTCTCTGTCGTCTCTTACCTTCATACTCTCGTTGCTCGGTATGCCTTTGTACTTTTCTCGTCTCCTGTTACTCTCTCTCTCTCTCTCTCTCTCTCTCCCTCTCTCTCTCTCACTATCTCACAGAACAGCACAGAGCCTCTAACCTTCTGTGTGGCAGAAGTTTTTGTGCTTTTGATAAAGGTGTTTAAAATAAGACTGATCACACCATAGGCTCTCTACCACTAGAACTAACACCACAGAAAATATTCTAATTCTTATAAACAATAATATAAACATTTTTACTGATATGTTCCCTCTTTCATATTTATTAGGCCAAGTCCGTTTGGCATTTCATTCATGTAATGAATGATAGTGTCTATGTTCCAGTGTTTTTTTTACAATTTTTTTAGATTGTGGGAAAATCACTGGTAATGTTTTGTAACTTTCACAGTATTTTTCAATATTTATGCAAAGGGTTTTTAGGTTATAGGACATTCTATAAAACAATATCGGAATGTCACATTCGTTGTGTTATGTTCATGAAACCATTTCTTCTGTTTAGGTAAATATCTGGCAGAATATTTTTAGAAAATGACAGGTCAAATGTTCTGGGAATGTTTACTGTCCAATTTATAATAGCGGCCATAGAACATTCTGCAATTTTGCTTCTAGAACATTACAGTTCATATGTTCTGGGAACATTTACAGTGACATTATATTTATATATAATGAACATTATAGTTCATATATAATTATATAATTTCATATATATATGTTAATGTTAAAAAGGATGTCAGTTCATATACTGTATATATATATATATACTGATATATAATGATATATATAATGATAAAGTATATATATATACTTTATCATTAATGTTAAAAAAAATGTTAAAAATTATATCCAAATTACATTGTGATGAGAATGAACACAGCCTGACACCTTTCATAATGAAACTACAGGGACGTTCCATTAAAATAACGTTCAACAGGCTTCCTCTTTGTGAGCCTTGTGGAGATGTTCCCTGCTGGCTGGGGAACTGTCCTCGTGACTCACAACTCACCGGGAGATTCCTCTAAAGGCAAAAACACCAAAACAACTGAGACTAAAGTTTAAATTCATGTACAAAACAGGAAGACAGAATGGAAATACTGATTCCTCTCATTTCGATTTTTAAATACACAAGGTGTTTTTTAAATTTATTTTATTTCTCACAGCTCAGCATAGTGCAGTGAGGGAACCTGTCACTGGATATTGGCCTGTTCTATCTTTAATTTCAGACCAAATGCCTGCATGTCCCTGTGTCATCGCAGCCGTGTGGAGCGGGAGGAGAGGATGAGAGTGATGTGGGAGAGGGCAGAATTCGTCTCTTTAACGCTACACTACCCTTTTGTTCTCTGCACGTCACCATCCCATTTCTCAGGGCCCCTGGCACCCTGAAGCCTGCGACAGGATCCTCACGCACCCCACTATAAATACCCTGGGGGCAGCTTCTGGGCCCACACATCCCATAGCGGTGACATCACGTGTTTTCTTTGCCCCTCATGGGTTCGATCGAACCCCATTGTGGGGGAATAGTGTGGCAAGCTTGAAGGAAAGCGGTGAGAACTGAGGTGAACGAGGATGCTTTGTTTTGTTTAACAAAAAAAGTGTTGTTTAGTGTTTTTTTAATTAGACCTTTTTTCACTACAATATAGTGTAAAACTTTCCAGCTTCTTTGAATTTTTCATGCAACCTTATCAACGGGTAAGTCCTTTAAAAGGTTCCCTTGAGGTACTTCTGATCTGTGTTTAATAGAACTTGCTCAGTAATATGTAATGTCTGTTTCTGATTAGTGCCTTGCTCCCTTTAATGCATGCTTAATAGCGCAGTCACCTAAACCCATATCGCCCAGGATACAAGGCATCGTCTTAGCAACATTCTGAACGCACAAACCATCTTGATGGATGGAGATTGACAATACTGACCAATGGTTCATGTACTGTAAAACTTAGTAAAGAACTGACGTGCTGCAAAACTCAGTATTTAAATAAAAAAAAGTAATATACATTAAAATCTAGTGTAGAAATTATTAATGTACTATAAAACCTGATACTGGATTTACTCAACCAGAAGCTTATAAGAAGCTTACTCAAATAATGAATGCACTCTAAATGCAAGAGTGTAATGTATTATTAATGAACATTATTAAAATGTGAAATCAATAGCCCCAGTGCAGAGCAGTGTCTCTCAGCAGAAGGAGCTTCCCGCTGAGTGCAGACAGACAGAATGAGTCTGAAGTGCGTGTTCAGCTCAGCTGCATGAAGGCTCGTGTTTTTCCACAGACGAGCAGAACTCGGGTTGAGGGACTGTGGTCTCGGGGATGGCGCCGTCTCCCTGATGAAGCACCCGCAACAATTTTACTGGGGCACACGGTGTAAGACAACACTCTGTGGACCAAATACCCTGTATCTTAACAGCAAGCAATGGGGGGCATCTGAGGGGTGAGGGACTAGCATATGTGTGTGTGTGTGTGTGTGTGTGTGTGTGTGTGTGTGTGTGTGTGTGTGTGTGTGTGTGTGTGTGTGTGTGTGACTGAGAGTGTGGTACATATAGGCCCGCACATATGCTACATGTGTACATTTCCTATATTCTTGTCATGTTGATCCCTGTGGGGATTCTTCCCCATCATCCTATTACAGCATTCCTGACATTCCCCAGTCGTGCTTCCTAATTTCACTGTCAAACACACACACGCAGGCACATGAACATGCACACGCGTACATGTATGCGCACACACACACACACACACACACACACACACACACACACACACACACACACACACACACACACACACACACACACACACACACACACACACACACACACACACACACGGAGCCATCAGCGGAATGCCCTGCGGCTATCTCCCTCACTCTCCCGGACTCTGAGGATTGGATTGCATGACAGAACAGAGAGAGTGATCAGCATGGAAAATCTACACGGCAAAAATCCCGGTGATGAATTAGCACCTACAGTTATGAACTAACCCATACAGTGCGTACTATTATCCAGCAGGACTCACACGCACACAGTAGCTGTTAATACCCTGTTGCTTTGATCTCAACTTCTGTTATGTTTTGATTTTTGAGAGCAGTACTGATCCCCTCCGGGCTCACAGTGGCTACTACTGAACAACGGCTCATTTTGGCTGAAGCAGGGCTGGGGAAATAGGCCCGCTAGGCAGACTGTGACAGCACTAAGGCCAGCCTGCCTGTCAGGCTCTGCCTCACCAGTCGACGGCGGGTTGGTGGCAGGTCAGGATAAAGCGCCGGAGGCAGGAGTGGTGTGTCAGTGTCCTAATGAGGCAGAAAGGAGTCGATTCGTTGCCAAGGACGCTGTGTCAGAATGTGAAACACAGAGTAATACACTGATGTGTATGTGCACACATGCCCACACACACACACACACGCACACACACACACACACCAAGGCCTGTCATGCTGTTTTTGTGGGGCATTGAATATTACCGAATGAATAATGTTATGCTTAATCCTAACCTTAACCTCAGCACCCCATAGTAAATCACTCTTCCCAAAGTGCTACACACATACCACACATACACAACACACACACACACACACACACACACACACACACACACACACACACACAAACACATAAAGCTGGACGGCCTGTTGGTCTGAGCTGATCTCTTCACAGCACTGTGTCCACCTTTATGGTGCTGTCTGGCTCAGACGTTCCATCGTTTAGAAGCTCTGCTCATTAAGCTTCCTAAATTTAGCTTCTCCTCTTTTCTGCCCAACTAGCTGCCACTCAAGCATGAAACCACCATGCTGGCATTATGCGCCTTTAAAGCCCAGTGGGAGAGAGACATGACCCTGCACACACTACAACACCGCTCCACCCTGCACACACTACAACACCACCCTACCCTGCACACACAACATCACAACACCACCCCACCCTGCACACACTACAACACCACCCTACCCTGCACACACTACAACACCACCCCACCCTGCACACACTACAACACCACCCCACCCTGCACACACTACAACACCACCCCACCCTGCACACACTACAACACCACCCCACCCTGCACACACTACAACACCACCCCACCCTGCACACACTACAACACCACCCCACCCTGCACACACTACAACACCACCCCACCCTGCACACACTACAACACCACCCCACCCTGCACACACTACAACACCACCCCACCCTGCACACACAACATCACAACACCACCCCACCCTGCACACACCACAACATCACAACACCACCCCACCCTGCACACACCACAACATCACAACACCACCCCACCCTGCACACACTACAACACCACCCCACCCTGCACACACTACAACACCACCCCACCCTGCACACACTACCACACCACTCCAACCCTGCACACACAACATCACAACACCACCCCACCCTGCACACACCACAACATCACAACACCACCCCACCCTGCACACACTACAACACCACCCCACCCTGCACACACTACAACACCACCCCACCCTGCACACACTACAACACCACCCCACCCTGCACACACTACAACACCACCCCACCCTGCACACACTACAACACCACCCTACCCTGCACACACTACAACACCACCCCACCCTGCACACACTACAACACCACCCCACCCTGCACACACTACAACACCACCCCACCCTGCACACACTACCACACCACCCCACCCTGCACACACTACAACACCACCCTACCCTGCACACACTACAACACCACCCCACCCTGCACACACTACCACACCACCCCACCCTGCACACACTACAACACCACCCTACCCTGCACACACTACAACACCACCCCACCCTGCACACACTACAACACCACTCCAACCCTGCACACACAACATCACAACACCACCCCACCCTGCACACACCACAACATCACAACACCACCCCACCCTGCACACACTACAACACCACCCCACCCTGCACACACTACAACACCACCCCACCCTGCACACACTACAACACCACCCCACCCTGCACACACTACAACACCACCCCACCCTGCACACACTACAACACCACCCCACCCTGCACACACTACAACACCACCCTACCCTGCACACACTACAACACCACCCCACCCTGCACACACTACCACACCACCCCACCCTGCACACACTACCACACCACTCCAACCCTGCACACACTACAACACCACCCCACCCTGCACACACAACATCACAACACCACCCCACCCTGCACACACCACAACATCACAACACCACCCCACCCTGCACACACCACAACATCACAACACCACCCCACCCTGCACACACTACAACACCACCCCACCCTGCACACACTACAACACCACCCCACCCTGCACACACTACAACACCACCCTACCCTGCACACACAACATCACAACACCACCCCACCCTGCACACACTACAACACCACCCCACCCTGCACACACTACAACACCACCCCACCCTGCACACACTACCACACCACTCCAACCCTGCACACACAACATCACAACACCACCCCACCCTGCACACACCACAACATCACAACACCACCCCACCCTGCACACACCACAACACCGCCAGCCCTGCACACACTACAACATCACAACACCGCCCGGCCCTGCACACACTACAATACCGCCCAGCCCTGCACACACCACAACATCACAACACCACAACACCACCCGATCATGCATACACTACAACATCACAACACCGCCCCACCCTGCACACACCACAACATCACAACACCAGCCGATCCTGCACACACCACAACACCACCCAGTCCTGCTCCTACACACTCAATTCAACTGATGAAAGCAATTGTCTAAATACTTTATAAACCATGACTAAAATGATAGTTAATTGAGTCTCTCTCTCTCTCTCTCTCTCTCTCTCTCTCTCTCTCGTGTTATCAATTACAAATCCATATTTCTTTTCTACTTCTGACCGCTGTACCTTACAAAAGGGCACTAGCCTGGCTGGTATGGTGTGATTTTTGTTTCAATAGTTCCACAAAAGCAAAAGTAAATCCAAGAGCAGAAAGTATATGTTATGAATGCAAAACAGAAAAATATATATCAAAAGTATATATTTTTTATATAATTGGTTATTTGAAACTTATTTTCGTTTGCATTTTGACAAGTTTTTGGTTCCATTGTTTTTGTTTTTTTGGATTTTCCCAGTAAGGTCTTTTGCTTCTGGAATCTCTCTTTGCTTCTGGTTCGTTTTTTGCTTCTGACTTTTGGAACACATTTCACGTGTGGGAGGGTCTTAGATGAAGGCGTTCCTCTGCAATCTCCATTGGTCACTGATTCCGGACTGACACAGAGCTCTGAGACCGCCTCTGGGACCAAGCCACGCCCACCCCACCAGCCTCCCAGCGTTTTCAAACGTGGCGGAACGCGGTGGTTCTGTTTCACAGTAGCATGTAAACTAAGTTTTACCATAAAAGTTTATACAAAGGTTATAATTAATTGGTAAATGGTCTGTAGATATTGCAAATGTACACTGTATAATAACTACATTAAGCATGGCAGTTAATATTTAGCACACTTCACCAGCGCGAGCTTTTTAAAATTTTAGTGAACTGGATGCAGACATGAAAATCTGTCACCTTGCGGCGAAATTCGCCGTTTTTGAAGTATTTTGCGGTAAAACAAACTCTTATGAAAAATAGGTAGATAGTAAAATAAGAAACAAGATTTTTTTGTAGTTCTAAATGATGAACCCTGGTATTTTTTACACTCATTTTTGCCGCTGATGTTATTTATTGGTTCATTAAGATATAATGGTTTTGACTGAGCCATCTGGAATGGCGAAAGCGGCTCGCGTTTACGGATCTGGCTCCATATATTGACAAGAAAGGTCAATATTTTTCAGCGCGACATTACCGTGAGAGAAGTCAACAGGGAAGAGCGTGTTTAAAGCTAGCCTTTAAATTATTTTTAATTTAATCGCTGCTGTAGCTTCTGTCACCGTTTTGCTACATTCACAATAGTAGCGACTAGTTACTCCTCCTGGATCATTCGCTAGCGTCCCCGCGGGTCTAAAGTGAGAAGGAAACTAATCCGCACTCTGCGTTTCAATGGACTACTCTTCTTACTCGCACCCCTCCAAGTTAAAATCTTTTTGTTTTTATCTCTGAGTCGGACAGTGTCTGAATGTCATGTCTGACATGTATTATGTTTAGTATCTCTATGTTCAATGGTTCAATGAATATTGTTCACTTCTTAATAAAATATGGACAGCACAAGATGCATGTGATGTGTGTTTGTGTGTGGTACCTGCAGAACACTGAAAAACAGTGTGAGTGAACAAAGCTGGTTGTATATAGGGTGGCCACTTTTCAGTATTGCTTTAATTTTGGTATTTGGCTTTAATTTTGGTATTTTTTACTATTATGGATTTTACTATATTTGGCATCACCTCTCGTACACCAGCTGCCCCCCACCCCCCGTCCGTCGCCATACCAGATATTGCAAATACTCATATTTCTTCCACACATCAATGTTCTCTCCATCCAGTTCACTAAAATTTTAAAAAGCTCGTGCTGGTGAGCATGCTTAATGTAGTTATTATACAGTGTACATTTGCAATATCTACAGACCATTTACCAATTAATTATAACCTTTGTATAAACTTTTATGGTAAAACTTAGTTTACATGCTACTGTGAAACAGAACCACCGCGTTCCGCCACGTTTGAAAACGCTGGGAGGCTGGTGGGGTGGGCGTGGCTTGGTCCCAGAGGCGGTCTCAGAGCTCTGTGTCAGTCCGGAATCAGTGACCAATGGAGATTGCAGAGGAACGCCTTCATCTAAGACCCTCCCACACGTGAAATGTGTTCCAAAAGTCAGAAGCAAAAAACGAACCAGAAGCAAAGAGAGATTCCAGAAGCAAAAGACCTTACTGGGAAAATCCAAAAAAACAAAAACAATGGAACCAAAAACTTGTCAAAATGCAAACGAAAATAAGTTTCAAATAACCAATTATATAAAAAAATATATACTTTTGATATATATTTTTCTGTTTTGCATTCATAACATATACTTTCTGCTCTTGGATTTACTTTTGCTTTTGTGGAACTATTGAAACAAAAATCACACCATAGGCTGGTCATCTGTCCACACGGAGTTGTAGCTACGTCTATTCCTGAATATTGCCAGGGAACATCTCGCTGCCCCTGCATGTGAAAAGCACAGTGGTTTAGTATACATTTTACTTGCTGTATAAATTTTGCTTACAATCTGTCAGCCAAAAAAGGGTTACTGTTACAAGTTTTTCATTACCAGCATTTCGGTGATGAACTTGTTGTTGCTAGAGTTCAGAGTGCTGCATTTAAAGCAGCTACTCTGAAATCATTTTGATAAGACTGCAGTTCCTGAAAGAGAGAGGTCACGATTTCACGATGTAAATTCTACAAAAATGGTTAATGTGTTCAATGACAAAGATTATAAAAAACATTGCAACTCTTTCCCCAGATAGTTTTCCATAGATAGCCCACTCTAAATGTGCATTAGCTAGGTAATTTTGTATAAACCCGAAAGTATAAACACTTTTTGAAAATATCCAACAGAAAATTCACCTATCTTAACCCCTCCTTCCATCCCCCCAAATACATATATCGCGCTGTGCTCGACTACGTATTATTTTCATCACTTTATTCAACCGCCTCATAGAAAATGTCCCATAGAAAATAAAAAAACAGACATAACATCACAATGAACGTAAACTGTAAATGTGACTCTTATTAATACTCACACTTATCAATCTAGTATGTTTATACTGGGAAACTAGCGGCAGAAGTTAAATAAACAACTCCGGTAACGTTAACTATATAACAGATAAGTAAAACTAGCTAAAACATCCAGGTTAGCGATACTGCACAGCCAACGTTAGTTCTGAATATTTTTTTTAATTTTCAGTACATTTCATTTATGGTTTGTTGTCGAAACACTTGTAAGTTGGTTCCTAGCAAGATAGCTAGCTAGCTAACTACTCTGGGCTGAAATCCTGCTTTATCCAAGCTTTCGTATCCCTTTAGTTCTATATTCTGGGGCTTTTTGTTTGTTTGTTTTGGTGTTTTTTTTTTCTTTGTTTTTTAGCAGTGCAAGTATTTTCACAATTAACCTTCTCTGCCATCCGTGTGCAGTTATCTACTTAACTACCTCGCTAGCTTTCTGCAACTGTGTTACACACTAGACCCCCCATACTCAAATAGCGGTCCGCGGGCCTTTTTAGGCCCATTGGGCATCTATTTCTGGCCCGCAAGCTGTTTTGAAAAGTTTTTTTTTTTTTTGCAATAATAATTTTATTCAGTTTTCACTTTTTTCACACATCTACAAACTAGAATACACATATATAATAAAAAATGAGAAAAGAACAAGAGACAGCCATATCAACATATTCTGAAAAAACTGATTTTTTAGTCATGTATACATATATCCATCTATACATACCTATGTGATTATTACCCCTTTTCATAGGACAGTACTTTTCGGTCATATCTGACAGCATTCTACAATACTGCGTATATGTTGTGGAAGACTGGAAAGGAAAGGATACCAGACGCGTGCAAATTGATCATCGTTGCCTTTAATTCTGGCGCACAAGTGTTCAAATGGGAAAAAATTTTAAATTTCGTTTTGCCAGAAACTAATTGTGGGTGACTTATCATCTAGCCATTTAATTAGTATACATTTACGTGCAATAAACAATAACTTATCAGCTAGCCTAATTTGACATGTTGTAAGATTGACCTTGTCTTCACCCATACCAAGTATAAAGAACCACGGGTCACACTCAATGGTGCAGGGGAATATTTTTTCAAGCTTTCTCTTTACCTTTTTCCAGAAAGAGGCAATAACTGGGCAGAACCAAAACATATGTGAGTAGGTACCATACCCATTTGAAAAGTTTAATGATTATTTTTTTCAATCGCGCTATCCGCTCTTATTTTGAAATCGCGCAACGCGATCTCAAGACGAGGATGGGGATTGCCTCCATGGCAACAATAAACAGATAGCAGCAGCAACACGTTTACCGACCGGAGCAATAATGACATGCCCGAAATTTAGACTGTACGCTGTCTTCGGTTTGGATGCGTATGAACGATGCGCAGAGACTACAGGGTGCTGGCATACGGCCAGGTGGTGAGAAAGACATGTAGATGGGGAGGTGGTGAGAAAGACAGGTAGATGGGGAGGTGGTGAGAAAGACAGGTAGAAGGAGAGGTAAACGGGCAGACGGTGAGAAAGACAGATAGACGGGCAGTCAATTCATTTGGTCCGATAGAATGATTGCAACGTTTTTTTAAGACCTGCCTCTGCCATATATATATTTTTTCTGTTTTACCATCAAATAAATTTTATTTATTTATTGATATCGCGATGTAAAGAGCATTTCAAAAGAACAAAAATGCGTCTACACTCAATTACATACTCCACCTTAAACTGCCTAACTTTCTATGCAAGGTCACACACCGCCTACATAAAGAACAATCCCTTGAAGGCTCATATGGTGGTTATTCTGTAAATAGAGAATTAGAGCCATTAGACACTGAAGCTTCATGGTCAGTTTTAGAGTTCGTGCCAGTCCGATTAGCCACTCCCTGATCTCTCTAACAGAGCTACACTGAAGGTGAGAGAAGGACAAAGAGAGAGAGAGAGAGAGAGAGAGAGAGAGAGAGAGAGAGAGAGAGAGAGAGAGAGCGAGAGAGAGAGAGAGATGAAAGTGAAGATCATTAGTACTCTTGCAATGAGCACACACATTGGACACGTTGGACACTGCAAGGTGGGACATATTAAAGAGACTTGCTTGTGCATGTTTTTAGTGTGGAGGTCTGTATATGGGTGTGCATGCATCTGTGTATGGGTGTGACAGTATCTTAACATTAATGTTCCTCACTTTGTGTTTTGGGTCATTTAGTTTTTTTTTATAAGAAATGAAAATATTGTCTGATAGAAAAATGTTTTTCTGTTGTTATACTTAGGATGGGCTTAACAGGCAGGGGCCGCTGATAAATAACATGATCTCAGTGAAGATTTTCTCCAAACAAAATTTGTTTTTGTATAATCTCATTCCATACAATTAACCCTAAGCATTATTTACTAGAAAATCAATTCTGTCAGTGACAGAAATTAAAATATTTATTTATTGTTTATCAGTTAAATCAGATCTACATTGCATAGGCACCCTGTTCAGGGTTGGTTCTCACACACTGGCCTGTGCTACAGGGCTAGACTCTGGCCTCCTAAGACCCTGAGTTTTATTAAGTGCATGAATGAATGAATGAGTTCATGAATAAGTTGTAATACACATCAACACATCTTACTGGCCACCATACCCTGATCTTTTTTATACTGGCATAAATACATTTGCCTTCTCCCTATACCAGTGAGCTCTCTCTAAATATATATTTTCAAGCTAACCTCTCATATAACAATATACGAGATACGCTTATATTTCATTACTATGTTGGGACGGGACCATGTTGTGTTGAAGCTGTCTGAGAGCGAGTTAGATTTTCTGATGGTAATCATTTTGGCTCACACGGAGAGGTTGCGTTGTGGGGATGTTTTACATGCGTCTGCCGATGCGGCCGCAGAATGAGCTACGGAGCGAAGAGAATTTGCAACCAAATGTGCGACCAAGAGTTTTGACCCTCCGATGAGATCAGAATGAACGACAGTGATTTGAAAAAGCCAGTTGTGAGCATGCACTTTGGACAGTGGAGTCTCTCCTGTGAAGAGGACGCGAGGGTACGAGGTGTGTGTGCTGTGGGTTGGGAGGACAGGTTAAAGGTGCACCCAGTCCGTCTGGTTAAACTGGAGCATATAGGAGAGAGCACAGATATACGCGAGTCTTTAGCGACACACAACTGGGGTGGGTTTCCCGAAACGTTCGTAGCGCTAAGTACTTCTTAACCTCGTACGTTTCATACGAGGTTACGAAGTACTTGGCGCTACGAACGTTTCGGGAAACCCACCCCTGTTCTTTAAGCGCCGGATCAGTTAACTACATGAAACCACAATTTTCGCAAAACGCTGTAAATATGAAATAAGCATATAGACATTTCTTAATATTTTAATATTATACTTATTATTGTTTTTTATTTTAATTAGTTAAAAATTCAATATTTTATATGGTCTAATATTGAACAACTTAATATTGGCTTTAGTTATCTTTTTAAAGTATAGCAAGCCCGCTAGGATATTTATTTTAAATATATTCTGTATATGGGGGCCTACATTAATGATTAAACTGAATTTGCCACAAAAAAACTTTTATAGCGAGTCAACTACGTCGTTCTGGAATAGTTGCTGCTGTTCATTGATTTTCTGAGTTTTATAATTCATGTTTATTATTTATTATTTACTACTACTCTGCTATACGTGGCATAAGTAAATTTCAAGCTGTCAGCTTAGAAAATAATGTTGGGCAGCGTCTCTCTTTTAAAAGTTCAATTCTAGAGTCGTTAATAAAACATCTGTTCACTATGCACATTTCAACACACTTTTCACATTCAGAAATCTGACCTCAGACGGACGGTCAGGTTATTTTTTGTCCCGTCAGTAGATTCCGAGTGCAGCACGCTGTACGCCGTTTGCCTTACGCAGTCGTTTTCTCAGACCTTAACAGAACGAACCGTTGAATAATGAAAGCCTGTTGTGCCCGGTGTGTGGCGACAGGCAGCGGGATGATTGAGCTGGATTCGGTTGCCGAGGGGAGCAGCCCGATCGAAGAGATGATCGAGTTGACGGCGCAGAGTCTGTGTAAGCTGGAGATCAAAGATCACTTCAACATCATCAAGGAGATCGGCCGCGGGAAGTATGGGCGCGTGCTGCTGGTCACCCATCGCTGCCGCGGTAAGGACCATCACGACGCAGGAAATAAAAAAAATGTGGACTTGCACTTTCTTCTTTTTTTTATACAATAAGAATCAACAACAAAACGAAGGATGTCAGTTCCTCATGTCGTGCAACCACTTTAAAAAATCTAATTTGTACCCAATGTAGATGATTCCCCCACCACAAAAAAGTCCCATTTTCCCATATCCTCCAAACAGCTGCAAAGGTTCACTCCTATCTGTTCTGACAACCCTGCCACACACATTGCTTAAGTAATAAATGATCAAATTACAGTTGCACCCTATGTACCCCTTCACTATGTTTAGAGAAGCCCCCCAAATCCTAATCAGCAGAACACTTTCTATAAAAATATTAATTTACAGTTCGAAGACTACAGAGTTTTGCCTCCCTGACATTTAAAGCTAAATCGTTCTGCTCCCATGATATCATATCAGGCAGCTGCAAAAACCGACATCAAATAAATCACAGGCCCATACAGATCTTTATGTGTCTCTGGAGATGTTGGATCCCTGTGTCTCGTGTTTCTTCGCCTTGGCATGTGTGTTGCAGGCACGCCCATGGCTCTGAAGGTCCTGCCCAAAGCGTCCACCAAGCTGAAGGGCTTCCTGCGAGAATACTGCATCTCTCTCCAACTGTCCTGTCACCCCTGCATCGTGGGCCTGTTCGGCATCGCCTTCCAGTCCAACGAGCACTACGGCTTTGCCCAGGAACTGGTGGTCGGCCGTGACCTGTTCGCCATCATCCAGCCTCGGGTCAGTCTCCAGACCGGGCGTTCAGAACGGAGCACCCGGCCACGCGGCAGTGAACTCCCCTGAAGTTTAACCCGCTAATGACTTCACCGTCGTTCCGAGACCTCCTGTCATTCCAAAACGTCTACTGCACATCTTTCCTGACATTATCGTAAATGACAAGTGCTGATTTAATTGGGGTAAATGCCAAGTTTGTAAATGCCAAGTATTCTACACAGCTGGCTGCTTAATAACACCTAATAGTAACGAAAGAAGTTTTGGCATTGATTTAGTACTCCTGTACTTGTGATAAAAGTCATGACTCTGGTTTGCCAGAGCCAGACATGATAGAGAATGGGCTAAACATATTTGGGGGAATGAGTGTATGAAGTGGAAGGAACCTCTCTCCGAGGGTGAGTGTGTGAGTCAGGGCTCCTGCTGGGAGCGCACAGCTGCCCCACTTCCTTTCAACACTGCAAGTGCCTCCATGAGGCTGTCTGAAATATTAAACTCCAGACACAAAAGATTTAAGGAGCAACAACACAGCGGAGGTGCCAAGCCTGTCCTCATATTCCAAGTCCTGCAATTATATGATCTTGTGCAAAGACCTCATGCCAGGAGAAACCAAAGTGTGGCCCTTTTGCTGAGTGACAAACTACTGAAGAGCAAGTAATTCATAGCACAGCTCATGTATAATTTGAATAATCCCCCCTCCTCCACACTGCAGAGCCACAATGAAATGCTGCTGGAAAGAATATTGAAGAACCTTCGAAATAAATGAAATAAAAAATATATACTTGATTACACTAATCTTGAGTTGAATGGGTTTGTTTTGTTTTATGATGTTAAGTGAGACCAGGATATACTTCTCTCTCTCAGATTCATGTTCTTAAAAGCACATGATGCTCAATTTTATCAATGGTGAAACCGAAACATTGAACTGACATTGCTAAATATTTGATCTGAGTATTTAGAGCATTTCGTTTAACTGAAACATCTCTGCTGTGCACAGGTGGGCATCCCAGAGAGTGCCGTGAAGCGTTGTGCGGTGCAGATAGCCAGTGCCCTGGCCTACATCCACGGCCTGGGCCTGGTGCACCGGGACATCAAGCCTGAAAACGTGCTCCTGCTGGACACCCACTGCCGGCACATCAAGCTGGCCGACTTTGGCCTGACGCAGCGTTGCGGTGCGCTGGTTCGCTTCATCTCAGGCACGTTACCCTACATGTCCCCGGAGCTGTGCGCCATGGTCTCGCAGGAGGGCGAGGAGGTGAAGGTGCCCCCGCTCAGCGTGCAGTCCAGCCTGGACACCTGGGCCTTCGCCGTGCTGCTCTTCTGCATCCTTACGGGCTTCTTCCCCTGGGAGCGCTGCACCCACGACGACGACTTCTACGAGGAGTTCGCCGCCTGGCGGAGCGACCCGGCGGGCACCGCCATGCCCTCGCAGTGGAGGAGGTTCACGCCGGCATGCATGGAGATGTTCGGGAGGTTGCTGGCTCTAGACGCCGACGACAGGGGATCGGTTGAAGACGTGAAGGGCTTCGTGGGAGAGGAGTGGGTGAGGAGCTCGAATGCCCAGCCCGGGCAGGGAGGAACGGTTCCAGCCGCCGAGGTCCTGAGTCCCTGCTGCAGCAGACCGTCCCCACACTGAAGCTCTGACGGGACTTTCAGGACTTTCAAGAGACCAGCGGGTATAGAATTCAGCATTGTTAAAAAAATTGTTTTACCTGACACCTTAAAATGCTGCTGTCAAAGGACCTGCCACGTAAAGTGCTGACTCATAGTCACTGGTTTTTTATTCCCTGATAGCTCCACTAGCATCTTTGGGGTATGGTGTTCCTTTAAGATTGAGTGCCCATTGCTGCCAGCTAGCAGGAAGGTTTCTATTCAGACCGCCTGCAGTAGCAAACTGAAATAACGATTTTATTGTCAGATTTACGGCCCACAGGATGGGAAATGAAAGCATCCAGTAAACTCACCTCTAGAGTTCTGTGAACTAATACAGGGTTCAAACGCAACAGGGCTGGAAGGTGCAGGCTGTGTTAACCCAGTCATCCCCAGAACACTGGTGTAAACAGAACATGTTTCCACAATCTTAGTCTCTGCTGCATGTATAGTCACACAGTGTGGTGGTATTAGAATGGATTTTCTTTGCAAACAATATTATATTTGAGTTAAGGATTAACTTAGAGAGGTAGGAACAGTGGTTCCTTAAAGTGAATGCAAAATCATCCTGGTTCT
Organism: Brachyhypopomus gauderio; assembly: GCF_052324685.1. Lineage (NCBI taxonomy): Eukaryota > Metazoa > Chordata > Actinopteri > Gymnotiformes > Hypopomidae > Brachyhypopomus > Brachyhypopomus gauderio. Next base: position 33,079,325 of record NC_135214.1, on the reverse strand, counting down.
TTTATGACTGCAGTAAGGAGCTATAGATCTACTTAAGCGGCATGTTAGAGCTACGGCTTTTGGCTTTCCTCTTGCAGGAATTATAATAAATACATCACTTAAGTCTTTCTTAACAGCTTTTTGATACTACCCACTTAACTACATTTTTCATGCATAACACCGATGAAGATGGCAGATTCAGGTTACTAACTGCTTGGAAGTGCAAGCGATCTGTGGCCTTTTTCTTTCAGAGCCATATATCTAACACACACACACACACACACACACACACACACACACACACACACACACACACACACACACACACACACACACACACACACACACACACCACACTCCATTCCCCAGGAGCCTTCACCCTTTAGTACAGAATAATCTCTTGGCGTACTCAGTGGCGGGCATGCCAGTGATGGACAGTGTGTGGGTGTTTGCTGGTGCCTGGCGCGGGCCGGCTGGAGGCTTGTGTGTCCCGTGGGCTGAGGTCCGGCTTGGCCAGCATTCGCAGGTCAGGAGCTCCACACGCTTTACAGCATATTTAGAGGGTTACGCCAACCAGGATCGCATTTCCGCCACATCGTGGCACTGCGTTAATAAAACCTGGCAGCTTTAAAGCCTCGAGTGAAAAAAATATCGCACCTTTGTGGAAACATAAGCAGTACATAACTCAAACTCCAGGGTGTTGTATATACCACAGCTACAGACCTGCAGTACAGCGTATACAGCGAGGCAACTGCATGTCAGTCTTACCTTAGATTACGTTTCAACACTCTACAAATAAAGTTTGGTTTTCAACAGACCCTACTCGTGTCTCTATCTGATACTGAACAATGTATGTAAAGTGTCAATATACAGTGTCTGTTCCTGGAACGATCCTTCTGGATGACACCAGACTTATTTGGGATGAAGTCATCACGATACACTCGTACACAGCTGCTCTAGCTAGTACTTAACAGTCACACTATCTGGGGTTAATGCTGTGTTACTATGAGGCTAATGTCTACCAAGTCCTTTTAAAATGTGTCCAGTAAGTCCAGAGTAAACTTCATATATGTGAACGTATGCGTAATCAGTTGAGCAGTAAACAAGAGCAAGAACTGTTATTATTATCTTTGTTTATACAGCAAGCGTACATACACATGACACCATGCCAATTTTCAATTAGAAAATACATTGATGGCAAGATGCAGATAGCCACACTGGAAATGCAATCCTGCACTGAAGCCACACACTAAATAAGGCTTCCTTTTTCGACCATTCTTGTTGAGTGGTGTGTGTGTTTGTGTGTGTGTGTGTGAGCTTAAAACAACAGCTGAAGTGACATCACGCGTGTCTTACACAAAGTGTGAACAACAAAATAGCGAGACCAACACACAACTGGTTAACCTTCCAGATGACATCACTGGTCCCGATCTCCCAGCAGGCCCTGGGACAGATGTGGCGGTCCTGGGCTCGAGCAGAAGGCTGCTGAGAGGATGGATCCTCTTTGACGGATAACAGCGCAGCCTGCTCTGAATAAATCTTCTGTTATGCTTTGTTATGGAAAATTACCACAACTGGGGCCCTCAGTCTCACAGCCAACAGCTTCCTATTACACCAATCCACATGGCTGTGTGTGTGATATAAGTCATTTAGTTATTTCACACCGGGGGGACGCCAACTGGCCAGACACGCTCGTCCTATGGACGCAATTTTAAATGAGATGACAGGTTGAAGAGGACATAGCATTTGTGTGTGAATGTCACCGTGTTTTCATTACGCTGTCCAGAGGGGTCTGTGAGTGCATGTGTATATGAGTAATTATCAATCTGTCTGCTTATCTGTCTATAGATCTGTACGCTTTCTTTCAGACTGAAATTCATGTACAACAATGATATCTGCCCTCAGGTGTTACCTTTAGAGCCCTCCTACTTTAGAAGAACAACCAATCAGATGTTGAGCTAGTCGTCAGCCGGTCACATGACCAGTCAGGTGGGCAGGTGTTCCTGTAACTCAACCGGTACACCAGGTGCCAGGAACACCAATGTAAGTGGTTCATTTTCAGGCTTAAAATGATATCTATCAATAGTTTTTGAAGCATCATACCAAGGGAAAGATTTACTGACATATTCACTACCAGCAGATTACATGCAAACCATGTGGAAGATAGTATCTGTAGGGTTAAACTCTTTATAAATAAACACAGAGCACTCTTTATAAATACAGCACACACTATAAATACATTAAACCAATATATACATTAAACCAATATAACAAGATATCTCTTTATCCGTAACACATCTTTATTAACACTCTTTATAAATACATAAATACATGTCTGAACATTTATTATGATTATAAACATGATGTTGGAGAGGACCAAATACAGGAACCTTTTCTGTTTTTTTTATTATTATTAATTTTCCTAATATGTTGGTAATGTATTCAGCCAAATGTTTTTTAAAAATCAGCTTACAAAATAGTGCATGAAATTAAAATGAGGCTGATTTGTTGTTAAATATAACCATTCCTAATCCAACCTACCCCACAAAACAATGACATTATGCCAAGGGTCGAAGACAGGATCAGGATATCTGGTTTATTATTAAGTGAAACAGCTGGTAGCTTGTCGGCTAAAAACAATACAAACACAAGCCCTCTTAGAAATGCCCAGTACTGTTCGAAGGGGACCAAGGGAAACAAGCCCTGGGTCGGAATCTTCACCCCTCCTTCTAGAACACGGGAATGTTCTGTGTTCTATTCCGGGATTCTCTCTGCTGACATGTCAATCTGCTCTACTGTCAGATGCTGAGAGTTCTGTTTACACAGAATACTCGAAGCACCACTTACAAATTAACCCCACTGGGGAAATCCAGTGCTGTGCTCTTAACAAGCTTAGAATAGCGCGGTTCAAAATACATTACATAAAAAATACCTCTGGTGTGCAATGCTTTGATTGTGCTTGTATTTATGATTATAAATAGCTGATAAATTATTCTGCCCTTCTCCTACTAGGAGATACATATGCAATATTATCTGTGGTTTCACAGCCACTGTAGTGTTATTGATATTTCTCTAACTGGAGAGAAGTAACACAGGCGGTACCGCACGAACATCGCTGTCAGTGTGGAGTCTCAAAACCTGAATTGCAACAGCTAGTGGAAAGTGAGGGTTGTACTGTGCAGAAGAGCAAGCTCCCTGGAGAAAGATGACAGGCGGAGAGAGAAAGACAGGTGAAGAGAGACAGGCGCAGAAAGACAGGCAGAGAGACAGGGGGCCTTGAGGGTCCTGTGACTGAAAACACAGAGAGCAGTAGCATAAATCCCAGAGGTGTATAATCCAGGTTCAGAAAGTAAAAGTCCTCACCAGGATTTTGCTCAAGCTTGCTAGATTTTCTAATTAGTGCAATCCAGGTAAATGAGTGGAATCAACACAATCCAGGAAGCCTGAGCAAAATCCTGGTGAGGACTTTTACTTTCTGAACCTGGATTATACACCTCTGATAAATCCATCACCACGGCAACAAGCTCCTTTTAATATGCATTGCAGCAGATTCTTCTTTGAACAGTGTATGTAGACACGGTGTAATGTAGTGGTGTTGTGGTGAGTGTATATAGATATGGTGTAATGTGGTGGTGTTGTGGTGAGTGTATATAGATATGGTGTAATATGGTGGTGTTGTAGTGAGTGTATATAGATATGGTGTAATGTGGTGGTGTTGTGGTGAGTGTATATAGATATGGTGTAATGTGGTGGTGTGTGTATATAGATATGGAGTAATGTGGTGTTGTGGTGAGTGTATATAGATATGGTGTAATGTGGTGGTGTTGTGGTGAGTGTATATAGATATTGTGTAATGTGGTGGTGTGGTGAGTGTATATAGATATGGTGTAATGTGGTGGTGTTGTGATGAGTGTATATAGATATGGTGTAATGTGGTGGTGTTGTGATGAGTGTATATAGATATGGTGTAATGTGGTGGTGTTGTGATGAGTGTATATAGATATGGTGTAATGTGTTGGTGTTGTGGTGAGTGTATATAGATATGGTGTAATGTGGTGTTGTGGTGAGTGTATATAGATATGGTGTAATGTGGTGGTGTTGTGGTGAGTGTATATAGATATGGTGTAATGTGGTGGAGGTGTGGTGAGTGTATATAGATATGGTGTAATGTGGTGGAGGTGTGGTGAGTGTATATAGATATGGTGTAATGTGGTGTTGTGGTGAGTGTATATAGATATGGTGTAATGTGGTGGTGTTGTGGTGAGTGTATATAGATATGGTGTAATGTGGTGGTGTGGTGAGTGTATATAGATATGGTGTAATGTGGTGGTGTTGTGGTGAGTTTATATAGATATGGTGTAATGTGGTGGTGTTGTGATGAGTGTATATAGATATGGTGTAATGTGGTGGTGTTGTGATGAGTGTATATAGATATGGTGTAATGTGGTGGTGTTGTGAGTGTATATAGATATGGTGTAATGTGTTGGTGTTGTGGTGAGTGTATATAGATATGGTGTAATGTGGTGGTGTTGTGATGAGTGTATATAGATATGGTGTAATATGGTGGTGGTGTGGTGAGTGTATATAGATATAGTGTAATGTGGTGGTGTGGTGAGTGTATATAGATATGGTGTAATGTGGTGGTGTGGTGAGTGTATATAGATATGGTGTAATGTGGTGTTGTGGTGAGTGTATATAGATATGGTGTAATGTGGTGGTGTTGTGGTGAGTGTATATAGATATGGTGTAATGTGGTGGTGTTGTGGTGAGTGTATATAGATATGGTGTAATGTGGTGTTGTGGTGAGTGTATATAGATATGGTGTAATGTGGTGGTGTGGTGAGTGTATATAGATATGGTGTAATGTGGGTGTTGTGGTGAGTGTATATAGATATGGTGTAATGTGGTGGTGTTGTGGTGAGTGTATATAGATATGGTGTAATGTGGTGGTGTGGTGAGTGTATATAGATATGGTGTAATGTGGTGGTGTTGTGAGTGTATATAGATATGGTGTAATGTGGTGGTGTTGTGGTGAGTGTATATAGATATGGTGTAATGTGGTGGTGTTGTGGTGAGTGTATATAGATATGGTGTAATGTGGTGTTGTGGTGAGTGTATATAGATATGGTGTAATGTGGTGGTGTTGTGAGTGTATATAGATATGGTGTAATGTGGTGGTGTTGTGGTGAGTTTATATAGATATGGTGTAATGTGGTGGTGTTGTGATGAGTGTATATAGATATGGTGTAATGTGGTGGTGTTGTGATGAGTGTATATAGATATGGTGTAATGTGGTGGTGTTGTGAGTGTATATAGATATGGTGTAATGTGTTGGTGTTGTGGTGAGTGTATATAGATATGGTGTAATGTGGTGGTGTTGTGATGAGTGTATATAGATATGGTGTAATGTGGTGGTGGTGTGGTGAGTGTATATAGATATAGTGTAATGTGGTGGTGTGGTGAGTGTATATAGATATGGTGTAATGTGGTGGTGTGGTGAGTGTATATAGATATGGTGTAATGTGGTGTTGTTGTGAGTGTATATAGATATGGTGTAATGTGGTGGTGTTGTGGTGAGTGTATATAGATATGGTGTAATGTGGTGGTGTTGTGGTGAGTGTATATAGATATGGTGTAATGTGGTGGTGTGGTGAGTGTATATAGATATGGTGTAATGTGGTGGTGTTGTGGTGAGTGTATATAGATATGGTGTAATGTGGTGGTGTTGTGGTGAGTGTATATAGATATGGTGTAATGTGGTGGTATGGTGAGTGTATATAGATATGGTGTAATGTGGTGGTGTGGTGAGTGTATATAGATATGGTGTAATGTGGTGGTGTTGTGAGTGTATATAGATATAGTGTAATGTGGTGGTGTTGTGGTGAGAGTATATAGATATGGTGTAATGTGGTGGTGTTGGATGCTACATCTCCTGCTCTTCCTTGACCACATCACCTCTCACAGCCATCCGTTGTCATTAAAGCGTCTCTAACTGACCCATCCTGTTTGCATGACCTAACACACATTCACAGCTGGCTGCCATCACACTGAACCATAGAGGTGGAGTCAAGCTGCCCCCCCCCCCCCTTAGAGGATGGCCATGTCCAGGTTGGCCACACCCCCAAACCTCCCTTGGGATTCACACCAGTGACCACAAATCAGACTCTTATCTACTGTACACCGATACAGCTGCAGATTCCTACTGAGCATAATAATATGTGAACATCTTATCCTGGATTCTGACACCTCATTCTGCCTAATACCCAGTGAGCCTGAAACTTGAAGACATGAACATGCAATGCATAGCCACAATATGCAGAGAAATTCTTTCTGAAATTCTCCATGAACGATGAATGAATGTAAGTAAGATTGTAAGATCCATCAGTCAGATGAGCAGGCAGATATAAAAAATATTTTTAAATTGAGCATCTGGGATGGAATAGAGAAAATAGCTTCTTGTGCTGTATATCAAACTATAGGCATTTGAGAGCAGTACAGTTTAACACACAGCATCCAAGCCATTTTCCATTAACTTCCATACTGCCAGAGTTCTGAGGAGAAAATATCCAGCCAACAGTACAGAAATACAAAATAAAAGCATGAAGAAAAATCCAAGTTAGAGTAAGTAAGTAAAAATGTGTTCAGAAATCAAATTGTGTTTCATAGGGATGACGAGAATAAGTTACATCATTAAAGATGAATATAAAGACAGATTGAGACACCTTTATTGTTCAAAAGCAACAGATGGTAAAAAAATGAGCAAGGACCATTACCTATAAAATATAACAGCAAAAGTTAAAAATGTCACAGAAACAACGGAATGAAATAATTTTTTTTTAGAATATTAATGACAACAACAATACACCCAGGACAATTAGCTAACGATGCTTCACAGGGACAAAGCAGTTACCACATCACAGGCTGGTCTTCAGTGAGGACACAGGTAAAAAGTCTAATGAACACACACTCAGGACACACCACCTTCAGTACTTAGATAGTCCCGCCTTTTGCACTGCTCACTGACTCATAGTTATTTGAGGTGTGACACCCGTTACCAAATATCAAGATGTGATGACAGTGAGTTCAAACTGTCTGAGAGAAAATGCCTATAATCCCAAGTTCAAGTTCCTTTTATTTGTCTCCCAAGGGAGAAATTTTTCTTAGACAGAAAGACTGTTACTGTTAACCTGGTTGTTATGCTTGTTGTACACTCGGTAGCCATAGACGTGACTTGCACAGGTTCTGGTTAGAGGAAAATTACATTTGGAATGTAATATATGCTGCTATTGCATTTTGGTCAACCCTCATGGTCCTGTTCAATCCTCATGGTCTATTGGAGGAGTCAGTACTAGAGCGCTACACTTACAATGAGGCCCACTGTTCCAAAACAGTTGTAAACACCACCTGCTAAGGAGCGCCACCAGAGAGGGGAATGCGCGCTTGTATGCCACAGCTGGGTATTGTAGTTTGAGATAAGATGTAAGAAATTAAAAAAAAAACAAAAAACTCAGCATTTGGAAGAGACAAAAACTCAAAACTAACAAAAACGAACTATCAACACAGCTATTGCAGGAGCACCAACCATTCTAGTTCTTAGTTGGCTTGACCTTTAAAGTTATACCACCAGTTTATTTTCATGCCTCAAATTAACAAACTGCTCACTTTTCTCCTCCTTGCTTGGTCTGGTCGTCAGCGGCGACCGGAGCTGGAGGTCTGGGTGAAGAGGCGGGGCTTTCTTCATCACTGACCATGTTAGCAGACATGACATCATCATAGTCCTCCACCATGTCAAGCTCTTCCTCATGATCTACATCATTTGCAGAGGTCATGAAAACATACTTACAGTACTTGCATGGCTATTATTTACATATTTAGGCAATATGCAAGGAGAGGAGTGTCATACCCAGTGAGTCAGCAGGTCTGGGGGGAAGGAGTTGATCAGAGCGGCTGTTGCATGCTGGTTTGACATTAGTTTCATCCACATCATCATATTCAGTCCCAGAAGAATGTCCACATGAACCGGCGTTCTCATCTTCACCTGCAGGGGGCAGCCCTGTCTCATCAAGAGTGCATAACAAGCAGTAACAACTCTATGCGGAAGGAACAGAAAGGCGTGCGACTGGTGTGGGGGGAGACGGCCGGACGCTCGGGCGCACTGGAATTGTTGGTAATAACTTCTGGACTCACTGTCGTCCTCTGGGATTTGGAGCGGATCCACGTCTTCGTAGTCATCCATTTCATACGCTGATGACTTTCTACCGGGTAAAACTTGTTTGAAAAGAACAGGGTGTTGCATATTTAGAAAAAAAAACCTTGTTGGATAAAGACATACAAATAATTTGAATTCCAAAGTGAGACACGCTGAAATGTGAAAAGATTTAGAATTTGTACATTTTTACTCTCATTTCATTCACACTGAACCGGCATATGTTTCTTACAAGCCCAGAAGAACAAAGCTCATTCCACAACGCATATGCAGAGAACTCTCTGAGATAAAATCTCAGCAACACTGAGCAAGCGTGTCCAGCCCATGTGACTCACACACACACACATCACTCTGCCTTTTAGAAGGACTGAATCCTAAACCCCTGGAATTTCAGACAGGAACCGTGTACCTTACCCCTGCCTGTCAAATCCCCACTGATCTCCACATCCCTGTCAGACGGCCTTAATCTCACTGCAGAGAGACAGAAAGAGAAATCATGTAATTACATGTCTTTGAGCCTAACTCCAAACCTAACACTAACCTTAACAAAAACAACAAAACAAACAAAACAAAATGGAAACAAATCAAAAACAAACTGAAACAAAGCAAAACATAAGTAAATAGATAGCCTTTTTAAAAAGCACTTTGTCAGGACAATTTTTTGTCTAGCCCTGATAAGGTAGATACCCTACTTTTTCAGGTTTTCCTACACATGACACTTCTGTCTTGAATATAACAAAAAAACACACGCATATTTCGCTGTATTATGAATGGTAGATTCTTTTTATCACCAAATAGTATGACTAGTATCTGTAAATGTATTGTCGGCCAGAACAGCGTGATATAAGTGGATGAGTTGTTGCTGGTATAGACATCTGTCATTGTGTGCCAACTTGCAGTTTACAGTCTATAAACATTCAGATTTAATCACTGCACGGCATTAAATAGTCACTGTGTTGTTTCAACAAAACACCCGTCTGTCTAAAGTGGAGACAGACATAAGAACTCCTCCTTTCTTTCATTAATATGTGCAAATCTTACAAGGCCTTAATGCTTATGTGGTCATTCTTAGTAAAAATATTATGTTAATACAGTATATAAACTAACAGATAAAATATTTTATCAGATACTATAGGTACCCTGACCATGTTTATTAACATGTTAATAAATGTTGATTAATAAACATGAATGTGTTAATTCTGGGAAATTGATTGATGCTTCATCCAGCGCTCATATTAATTATTCTGGTGCTCATACTCCTCCTGCCTGTTTACCTCTGTGACCTCGTCTTATACTCCGAGAGAGAGAGAGAGAGAGAGAGAGAGAGAGAGAGAGCGAACGAACGAATGAACGAACGCCCTACTTGAGATTGTTTTTACTGATTGTTTACAAGATTGTTCTTGTACTTTTGTTATTAAGTATATTAAGTTTGTTTTTAGATTGACCTTCATTTTATCTTTCAATTAATTCACAACTTTCAATAGTTTTCCTGTTTTAAACTTTCACAAAAATAAAATTAAGGTCATCCAAGCAGTTAAAAAAAAAAACAAAGACACAATATTACCACCTAGTGGTTGAAAATATTTGTACATCTGCGACGTTTAGGTTGACATGTCATAGGATACGCGGAACAGGCCCTAGTTTAAAACCATGTTTTAGGTTAATTGTGTGGTACCTGGATTTACTAAGGCCTTATGTAAAAAATATTTTTTTGATTTATGGACTTTTGAAGTTGCCATGGTTGCACCATGTGAGCTCTGTCAGATGCCGTTTGTGTTTATCTTGAGTGTACGTAGTGTGACATCAAACATCACGTGGATGCTGTGCTGTCTGTGGGAAGAGCTACTTACACATAGACAGGAAGCGTTTTCTTTGCCAGATCACAACTGCTATGGAGACCAGTACCAGCCCAAGTCCCACTGTGAGACCAAGTGTAAGTGCCAGGTTCCCCGGTTGTTCCTCAGTGACATATTCTGGGATGTTTCAGACAGAGAAAGCAAAACTGTAGCCCAGCCGACCACAACCCAAGACACCAGAGCCACTGAGCAGTGACCTTCCACCGTTACACTTACTGTCACACGTGATTTTAGCAGGTCCATCTTTGCAGGACGACGTAAGTTGGAGGCAATACCTCAGATAGCGCCGTTGTTGACAATTGACTGATATATCTATTTCAAACCTATTACTTCCTGCCTCACTGTACACTGCATTCCCACAATTCATCTCCCGACACGCCACGTGAGCATCCTGCAGCGTGAGCTTACAGACAGGTTCCCAACGTTCTCTGTAACGCACCTGAAGCTCACCGCCGCATTTCTCTGTGAACTGGAACTCAACGCCCTCTGCAAAACGAGAGGGACAAAGTGACATCAGCCTCACCTTTTAGGAATGATGTGGCTCATGAATTTACGAAGGGAAAACAAAACATTAAAGCCACAGGACGACTTTCTCTATAATAGCAATACACTGAATTTACAGAGCGCCTTTTTCACGCTGAAGATACAATTTTCATCGTTACATTTCACTCTAAGGTCCTTGATGATACATTCATCGTTTGAACAGACACTGTAATAATGTCTCACTAAGGTGCTATCACTATGCTCTGACATACTATAAAGCAATGTACTGAACATAATATATTATGTTATGGTACGTTAGAGAGTGTGGAAGCCACTGCCTTAATTTTTTTTTTTTTTTGTCGAAAAATTTGCTTGTGAGATCTGAGGCAGAGGTGTCTATTTCGCGGTTGAGATTTGACGTGTGTCCCGACCACACGCTGCCCGGACAGCATACGGATGTGCTGGACGCGCCACGTCCCCAGAACAGAGACGCGGTGCGCTGTAATGAGACCCGCTTACTTGAGCAGGCTACCGAGACCACCTGCATACAGTTGGCCTGCTTCGAGCTGCACTGCCACAAGCGGTTCTCGTGGCCGGAGCACCTGAAGTGGTGGGCCGGGCCCTGTCTCGGGGAGGTCCAGCTCTTGATGTATGTGCTGCAGTCCAGGGTGTGGCACAGCTCAACTAAGGCATTGTGGGGCAGCTGGGGCTCAGCACACACGCCCACTTGCTGGTTGAGGCGCACCTCACCCGTGCAGTTCCCCTGGAGCGACAACACGGGCTCACCTGAGACACACACAGACACACCACGCGTTTCATTCAGGCGCCAGGCGTCACTGAGCGCTCTCAATAAAAGACAGTGAAGATATAGTCTTTTTCTCAGAATACACCTGGAGCAACTCTTACCTGTGCATGTAATTTCCGATTTTTGGTCGCTCATAGAGGTTTGGCCATGCACTCCATCCCCAAACCCCCAGACGTCCGTGAGCTTGTTTGAGCACGTGGGGCCCCACTCCCACAGGCGTGTGTCTACGGCAGTGATGTTGGTGTTCCCACACTGCAGACTGCTGCACCGTCTGGCTACGTCCTGCTCCGTGCCTCTCTTGGTGAGCGGGTTGAGGAGAACGCCTCCTTTCAGCACGTACACGGAGCCATTGCACGCAGACGAAGGGTTAGTGAGGAGAACCCTCGACCAATCTGGGAAATCACACGATTTACGTCACTGAGGAGGCGGCCTTCTCCACAGCAGCGTACACAATGCTTTGTGGCCTACTTTGAAAAGGTTTCCTTACACTACAAGACTAAAAGATAAGTATAACCATTAAGTTAGATACAAAATGTATTTTTATAACACATAAAAGGTGTTTCAGTGAAGACACAATACGCCTTTAAATGAAGATACATAATAGGTCTTTAAATGAAACCACACAAACTGGCACCAAAGAATTATTTCTATTTTAAAAATCTGACCAAATCTGACCAAATAATATATGCAAAGGAATTACCTGTGCATGTGAGATGGCCAAGAGGACACTTTGTCACTTTTGCATGAGTGAAATCACATGTGGAAATATCGTCTTTGCAAGAGACTTGCAACAGGCCCGTCGCGGAAGGATCATCATCTGCCGTGAAGCTGACAGACTTTCCACAGTTGACGCTCCTGCAAATG